>NW_018164978.1:251835-262739 GCF_001263595.1 Phalaenopsis equestris | reverse complement strand
ATATTAAGGGAATCAGTCCTTCAATTTGTATGCACATAATTATATTAGATGAACAATATAAACCAAGAGTTGATCCACAAAGGAGATTAAACCCAATGATAAAAGAAGTAGTAAAGAGGGAAATTTTGAAATGATTAGACACTGGAATTATATATCCTATTTTAGATAGTGCGTGAGTAAGTCCAATTCATTGTGTTCCTAAGAAAGGAGGAGTGACTGTTGAAACAAAAGAAAATAATGAATTATTACCTATCAGACAAGTTACTGGGTGGCGTATTTGCATTGATTATAGAAAATTGAACACTGCCACCAGAAAAGATCACTTTCCTCTACCATTTTTAGACCAAATAGTAGATAGATATTCTGGGCACAAATATTTTTGCTTTTTAGATGGATATACCGGTTACCATGAAATTCCTATTGCTCCTAAGGATGAAGAGAAGACAACATTTACTAGTCATTTTGGAACATTTGCTTTTTGAAGGATGCTTTCGAACTATGTAATGCACCTGCAACATTCCAGAGATGTATGATGTCTATATTTAGTAAGTTAATTGATGATGGATTGGAAGTATTTATGTATGATTTCTCTGTATTTGGAACATCATTTGAGGCATGTTTAAATTATCTTCAAAAATGTTTTGGAGTTATGCGAAAGAACTAATTTAGTTCTAAATTGGGAGAAATGTCAATTTATGGTTGTAGGAGGAATTGTACTAGGGCATAAAATTTTGGAATATGGTATGGAAGTTGACCCTGCAAAAATCTAAGTTATATCTAAACTAACACCTCCTACTAATGTAAGAGAAGTTAAGAGTTTTCTTGGACATGTTGGTTTTTACAGGCATTTTAAAGATTTCTCAGAAGTTATTAAACCTCTATGCCAACTTTTAGAAAAGGATAAGAAATTTGAATTTCTGAAAGCTGTCTAAATGCCTTTGAGTTATTAAAAGAAAAATTAATCACAACCCCTATTATAGTTTCACCTAACTGGGAGAAACCATTTAAACAAATGTTTGATGCTAGTGATTATGCTATTGAAGCTGTCCTTGGGTTGAGTTGAAAACATTACCTTACCACTTGACTTCATCTACATTATCTGTTATTATATCTTCAGAATTAGATGATTTACAAGAGCAAAGACTGTTAGATACATTAAGAAGATATAAGAAGAAGATAAGATACATTAAGAAGATATAAGAAAGCTTTTGGTTGGACCTTAGCAGATATGAAAGGAACCAGTCATTTGATCTATATGCAAAAAATTATATTAGATGAACAATATAAACCAAGAGTTGATCCACAAAGGAGATTAAACCCAATGATAAAAGAAGTAGTAAAGAGGGAAATTTTGAAATGATTAGACACTGGAATTATATATCCTATTTTAGATAGTGCGTGAGTAAGTCCAATTCATTGTGTTCCTAAGAAAGGAGGAGTGACTGTTGAAACAAAAGAAAATAATGAATTATTACCTATCAGACAAGTTACTGGGTGGCGTATTTGCATTGATTATAGAAAATTGAACACTGCCACCAGAAAAGATCACTTTCCTCTACCATTTTTAGACCAAATAGTAGATAGATATTCTGGGCACAAATATTTTTGCTTTTTAGATGGATATACCGGTTACCATGAAATTCCTATTGCTCCTAAGGATGAAGAGAAGACAACATTTACTAGTCATTTTGGAACATTTGCTTTTTGAAGGATGCTTTCGAACTATGTAATGCACCTGCAACATTCCAGAGATGTATGATGTCTATATTTAGTAAGTTAATTGATGATGGATTGGAAGTATTTATGTATGATTTCTCTGTATTTGGAACATCATTTGAGGCATGTTTAAATTATCTTCAAAAATGTTTTGGAGTTATGCGAAAGAACTAATTTAGTTCTAAATTGGGAGAAATGTCAATTTATGGTTGTAGGAGGAATTGTACTAGGGCATAAAATTTTGGAATATGGTATGGAAGTTGACCCTGCAAAAATCTAAGTTATATCTAAACTAACACCTCCTACTAATGTAAGAGAAGTTAAGAGTTTTCTTGGACATGTTGGTTTTTACAGGCATTTTAAAGATTTCTCAGAAGTTATTAAACCTCTATGCCAACTTTTAGAAAAGGATAAGAAATTTGAATTTCTGAAAGCTGTCTAAATGCCTTTGAGTTATTAAAAGAAAAATTAATCACAACCCCTATTATAGTTTCACCTAACTGGGAGAAACCATTTAAACAAATGTTTGATGCTAGTGATTATGCTATTGAAGCTGTCCTTGGACAAATGTACGAAAAGATTTTTAAGGTTATATACTACTTTAGTAAAACTCTTAATGATGCATAAATTAATTATACTGTTACTGAAAAAGAGTTACTGGCCATTATGTATGCTTTGGATAAATTTAGATCTTATTTAATTGGAGCTAAATGTGTTTTGCACACTGATCACTCAGCTATTAAATATTTGATGCAAAAGAAGGATGCCAAACTAAGGTTGATTAGATGGACACTATTGATTGTAAGTGATATTTTGCCACCTATGCTGAAACCATAACAACAAAGAAAATTTATTCATGATGCGAAAGCATATTTTTGGGATGAACCTTATTTATATAAATAATGTAAGGATCTCATTATGAGAAAATGTGTACCTTATGAAGAAATTGAGCTAACCATTCAGAAATGTCATGATTATGAATTTGGAGGACATTTTGGGATCGATAAAACTGCTTATAAAATTTTATAAGTTGGATTTTATTGGTCTACTATATTTAAAGATGTTTATAGATATATAAAAACTTGTGATTGATGTCAACGAGTAGGCAATATATCTAAAAGAAATGAAATGCCTTTAAATTTTATAGTGGAAGTTGAGATCTTTGATGTTTGGGGATTAGATTTTATGGGACCATTTATTCCTTCATTTGGGAACTTATATATATTAATTGCTGTAGAATACGTTTCTAAGTGGATTGAAGCACAAGCTTTATCTTGTTGTGACGCTAAAAGTGTTTCAAGATTTTTAATGAAAAATATTTTCACTAGATACGGGATGCCTAGAATGATTATCACTAACGGAGGATCCCATTTTAGGAATAAATATATTCAGAGATTGGCAGAAAAGTTTAATATTATTCATTGAATCTCTACTGTGTATCACCCTGAAACCAGTGGGTTAGCTGAAGTTTCTAATAGAGAAATTAAACAAATACTTGAAAAGACTGTAAACTCTAGTAGAGTAGATTAGTCTACTAGATTGGGTACCGCATTATGGGCTTACAAAACTGCTTATAAAACTCCTGTTGGAATGACTCCTTACAGACTAATTTTTGGAAAGACTTAGTCACTTACCAGTAGAATTGGAGCATAAAGCATTTTGGGCTATTAAGGAATTTAATCTTAATCTAAAAGATGCAGTAATTTGAAAGTTGCTGGTAAGAAAAGATTGTTATAATTAAATGAATTGGAAGAATTAAGAAATGAATCTTATGATAACGACATAATTTATAGGAAAAACTAAAGTTATGGCATGATCATAAGATTAACCAAAAGAACTTTGAACTAAAACATAAAGTTTTACTTTACAATACTAGGATGAAGTTATTCCCTGGAAAATTGAAGTCTCATTGGTTAAGGCCATTTACTGTGACTCAAGTTTATACTTACGGAGCTGTTGAAATTGAAGATCAGAAAACTGAATGGACACAGATTAAAACTATATTTTGAGGGTAAAAGACCAAATTTTAAAGAGGTTTTAATGATCAGTCAACCTAAATGACACCTGAATAGGTCGAGCTGACGACGTTAAACCAAGCGCTTTATGGGAGGCAACCCATATTTATCTTTATTTTTATAATGATTTTAGTAGTTTTTATTTGAAGTTATCATTAGTTAATGGTAGTAATAAACTCTACTACTCTTATTTACCCTTGAATTATCATAAAAATTGGATCCATAATAAAATTGGCGTGCATTCGTACCAGAGCAAAACTGTGCAACATTTGCCTTGGGCTCCGACGACACCATCGACGCCACTGACGGCGGGTTGTCTTGAGAGTCCAGGCAAAAGTAACACAGAGCCGTGCCGAAGGCGCCATCGACCCCACCGACGGCGAGACCGGTGTGATGACGTTTTCTTGTGTTTGAGTGGCGGTTTTTTACAGTTTTTGGGCGGGAGTTACCTTTTTAAACTCCCAAATTCAATTCCTATTCGTATTTTCTCCCAAAAACAAAGTGAAACTCCACCAATTGCATTCATATGACATCCAATTCCCTTGATAATCCCAGAATGTGAGTTTTCAATTGACGAAAGTTTATTAGAGAGGAAGCGCAACAGATCTTCAACAAAATACTAACAAAGAAAATATTGATAAAGGAATGAGGATTCGTGAATCAAGGACTGAACAATTCTATGACACAAATTGAAGAGATGATTGTGCGGCGGAGATGGGAAGTGTTGTGCTACACTACCGCCGTTGTGGTTGGCGCCGGTCCTGTAGTGAAAGAATTTTATGAAATTTGCATGGAATCAAACAGGGAGTTGTTTATGTGCAAGGTAGGTGGATCACTTTTACTCCTGCAGGGATCAATGAATTAGGGATCAATGAATTATATATGATATATGATAGAGAACAATCCTGTCCGCCACTATTCAAATTTCATCCCGACAAGGAAACAGATGAATGAAATTTATCAGTATTTACCGAACGAAATTGACGATTGGGAAATGAGAGAGAACGGGTATGTTAGTTTTTCTTCAACACTTCTGAATCCCATCTCTAAACACTTCTCTAAACACTGTCTAAACACTGGCACTTCTTCATTTCTGCGAAATTGTTACTGACAATGAAATTTGGTAAAGTTTCGAAGGAAAGTGCTATTTTGAACTACTGTATCCAAAGGGGACTCCCGATCGATATTGGATCTACAATTGTGAAGTTTGTTTTGGTCCTGATCGTTCATGGATCAACTTATGGGCTTGGACATTCTTCCACAATTTTCTTACTTTACAGTCAGTTCTAAGTATCTTATGAAAATTAGGAAAACGTACTTCTACCTTGGAAGCCTTTGCAACCAACTGAGAGATTCCCAGCCAATGAAGATGAAAATGATATGACTATTATGGTAGATCAATCGTCTCAGAATTCACTGCCTATTCAACCTTTTGTTCCGGACAAGACACTAGTGATCCTGCGTAGAATCAAGAAATTGGAGAAGGAGGTACAAAATGTTATGAATGTAATCAATAATATCTTTGATTTCTTTGATCATCTAGACTGGAGGATAAAAGAATATTTTGAGCACTCTAGCCATATCGAAGACAGTTTGATACGGCTGATGAGAAGGAAGAAATTAAAGATAGATTAATACAACTGATGAGGACGATGAAACAAATAAAGGAGGATTCTACTGAAGAATTTCCATTCGAACCTTCTACAACCTCTTCATTCATGTGCAATTAATTGGTTATCTCAAAAGAGAAAAGAGCACAGAATTTGATGAGTAAATTTACTATGCTACCTTTGTGTTTATGAGTGTTTAGATTTGAACTTTGTGTTTAATATGCTTGGGATGTATGCTTCTAGATCTCTGTATAGTTGAGACTAAGAATAGGATGTTTTTTTTTCAGCATTTTGAGTGTTGTGGCTTGGATTGCGAAGTTGAATTAATGTATTGAGGTTGAGAAAATACCAAACTTAGGTGTGTTATGTAACGTATATTGTACCCCTTGGAATTTATATATTATAAATGTGATGTATTGTGTTATGAAACTTTATTTGTGCTAAGTACATAAGTTAGTTACTTAAAACTTTGTCTATAATGATTAAATGAATGTCGATGAGCTTGAAATTGATCAAAATCACAAAAATTTGGAATTTGAACATTTTCAATACAGCCCGTCGACGGTGCCCTCGATGCGGCTGACAGTGGGAATTTCTCGAGACTTAGGTTCAATTTCAATAGAGCACGCCGACGGCTCCATCGACCCTACTAACGGTGAGCTTGCAAAAAAACACCTTTAACCGCGATTTTGACGAGTCAACTGCCATTATTCATCATCCCCTTCCTCTTAAAAATGCCTTTTTCGACCTAGGGCTTGAAAGATCTTGGATTGGGAGGCAATTTCAGGACTTTTTAACACCGGATTTGATCTTCTCTAGGTAAGAGCTTCACTCCAAGCTAAAAATATTTGATTTTCACCCTGTATTTCTTCCACATTGAGGAGATTGAGAATGTGAAGAAAATTTGGGAAGAAACTCATGGATCTTAATGTTGAACTCTTTAAATTACCATAGGAAGCCATGATTTGCATATTTGAAGTATAATTTGAAATTTTTCTTTGATTTTATTAGATTAAAATGGCTCCATGACAAAAGAGACGAGTTGCAAAGTCTGGAGTCTGAGACTCATTGGTGCTTGAAGTGTATTCTTCTAATGTACTGAAATGCTGTAGATGCAGAATGTTACAATCTGGGCATTCTACAAATGCACCCGTGACTGATGTTCCGGTTGGTACCTTAACATTGCATGTTGGGCAACCCCTGCATAAGATATCCGGAACTTGGAGCACATCTGATTCTATCATAAATCCTGACTCTTCATCTATAGTGGGCAGGCTGGCAGAAGTTTCTCTCAAATTTGGGTCGTAAATATGTCCCTCAGGAATGGGGGTAAGAAAACTGCTCACGTCTCTCTGGCGTTTGCGTTCCTGTCGCAGAAAGGCTCTCTGTTTTTTTCGGCTGGCATTTCTGCGCTGCGTCCTACGGAGCGGAGTACTCGGTAATCGTTCATTACGGGCGGCTATCAAGTCCCTTGCTGAAGTAGCTACTATGGAGGGCAGACGACTGGGCCCCTCCATTGGATCTTGTTCCGCTATCACGTTTTTACCTTTGCGTGACACATTGTCTTGAGTGGTCACCCTCAACAGTGAAGGCAGTCCCTCTTCTTTATTGCTGACTAGGTCCATTAGAGGAACCTCGTAGTCCATATCAACCTGGTTGAAATCCATGTTGAAATCTATGACACCTCCCTGCAGCGTCATCTCTTCATTCAGTGCGAGGTTCCAACCGTCTTGGAAGGCAAAGATCAGCCTCTATCCTGACATTTTCTGCAGAAGACAAAAAAAAGTCACTGTATTGAAGCTTGGCATGAACAAGAACAAAACAAAGTATTTATCAACTAAATTTTAGTTTGTTTTTGTGACGAGGCTTATTCATTTTATGTGTGAGTTTCGTTTAATTTAGTAGGGTATTTACATTCAAAAGTAGAAAAGAGAACGTGTAAAGTTCAAAAATCTTCTTAAAATTTTCATTATAATGAGGTTAATTACAAAATTTGGACCCGGTCATAGACATTTGGCCACATAGATTACCCTAAAGCAATCAAAGTTTCAAAGTTTTCAAAGCAAGCAGAGGCAAGTGGAGGCAAGTGGCATTAAGCAGCATCAGGTTGCGTAATAGGGTTTTAGGTATTGGCCGGTTATTGTCCGTTTATCGGTAACATGGGTCTTTCACCTTGAAAGTCCACTAACTGGTAGGCTCCTCCTGTATAGACCTTCTCAACGACAAATGACCCCTCCCAAGTTGGCTCGAACTTCCCACCTATTTTGCGGCGAGCAAGAATAGGTCTTTTGAGCACGAGGTCACCAATTTTGAATGTCGTTGGGCGGACCAATTTGTCATGGGCTTGTATCATCTTTGCCTGGTAGAACTCTAAATGTTGTTGTGCTTCTAGTCATTTTCCCTCGAGACTCTCCAGTTCTTCAAGTCTGAGTTTTGCACTTTCTTCTATTGTGAGTTGGTTAGCAACGGCGACCCTGAGAGATGGTGTCTGGATTTCTAGCGATAGCACAACCTTGGTTCCATACACAAGCATATAAGGTGTACAATGAGTGGGAGTCCTCAAAGTTGTCCGGTAGAACCACAAGGCTTCTAAAAGTTTTTTATGCCAACCCCTCTTGTTTTCATCCAGTGTTTTCTTCAAAATCTGTACCAGTGTCTTTTTGAAAGCTTCAGCCAGTCCATTTGCTCTGGGATAGTAAATTGTAGAGTATCTCCAATCTATCCCATGTCTTCTGACAAAAATGTTGATCTTTGTACTTTTGAAAGTTGTCCCATTGTCAAAGATTATTCTTTGCGGTACTCCAAAACCGTAGACAATTTGGCTTTTTAAAAATTGAAGGACGTGTTGTGTCGTAAGCTCACGTAACGGTACTGCCTCTGCCCATTTGGAGAAGTAATCTGTAGCGGCAAGTATGAACCTGTGTCCTCTGGAAGATTGAGGGTCTATCGGACCTATTATGTCCGTGCCCCAACACTCGAATGGCCACAAGGCAACAGTTGGGTGTAGCACATTCAGAGGCTGGTGTAAGACCACCCAATGCACTTGGCATTAGTGACATCTTCTAGCAGTGACATTTTCTGGCTGTATGCTGTATCCATGCAATCAGACATCATTGTTGGCCAATAATATCCGAGTCTTTTGATCTTCATTTTCATTTTTTGACCCTAACTGGTGAACACCACACAATCTGGCATGTACCTCTGACAATATTTTGTGCCTCGGCTCTGCTCAAACACCGTAGCCACATTTGGTCGAACGATCTTCTGTAGAGAATATTTCCCACCAGGGCGTAAGACATGGCCCTTCTCTTCATGTGGTGCGCCTCAGACTTGTCTTCTGGTTGTTTTCCAGTATGCAAATATTCTATTAATGGCTTACGCCAATCTTCATTGATATTTGCAACTGTATTTATTATTTATTCTTTCGCAAGCTTGTGTAGAGTTTCAAAGTCGTTTCGAGACAAGACTCATCTTTCTTGCACCATGACTTCGATGGAATCCTTCGGGGGACATGTCATTTCCTTAGCGAGTTTTGCTAGAGCGTCGGGAGTTTTGCTACTAGAACGTCGACATGAGCATTATCTCCTTGAGGAATCTGGTAGAAATTCACGTAAGAGATTTGCTCCAGGAGCTTCATTGTGTACTAATGGTACTCTGTTAGTCTTGGTTTCAGAATTATGTATTGTCCAACGACTTGTTGGATGACAAGTTGAGAGTCACCATAAATGTCCCATGTTTGTTATATCCATTGATATTGCCAATTCCAATCTGGTGATTAAAGCTTAATATTCTGCCTCATTGTTGGTGCATGGCTCTGTCAGGTGGTATGAGAACCTCAACATACCCTTATCTGGCGTAATAAATATCAAATCAATCCCTGCTTTGCCTGGTATGACTGTGCTTAATCCTTTGTCTTTCCTGGCTGACGAAGCACCATCAAAGTACATTTTCCAGTGCTGCGCATTAGAAAATTCCATTTGTAGTATATGCTCCTCTGGTAACTTGTCGTTAAGAGAGGACCCAGCTGGCAGTGGGTGTGCAGTGAGAAAGTCTGCTAGTATCTGTCCCTTGATTGCACGAAGCGGAACAAAGGTTATATCAAATTGCAATAAGATCGTTGACAATTTTGCTAAACGTCCAGAGAGTGTTGGTCGCGTCATCAAATTTTGCAATGGATTAACTTTCAAAATCAGAGTAATCTTATGAGAAAGCATGTAATTTCTAAGCTTTTGGGCGGCGAAAATTAATGTCAGACAATGCTTCTCAATAGGTGGATACCTTATCTCCATCGGTATTAGATGACGAATCAAGTAGTAGAGTGCATTTTCTTTGCCCTCATCATTGACTTGGGCTAAGAGGGCTCCGAGAGAGTCATCCAAAGCCGCGGTATAAAGTATTAACGGTTTCCCCGTGATAGGGGTTGCCAAAACAAGAGGTGTCATTAGATATTGTTTAACGGCCTCAAAGGCTAGTTGGCATTTCTCTTCCCAAATAAATTTGGCGTCTTTTTTAATTAATGCCAATAAATGCTGACACCTACTTGAGAGATTAGAAATAAAGCGTCTCAGATATGCCAACTTCCCTTGGAAGGAACGTAGCTGTTTCAAGGTTTTAGGGCGAGGCATTTCCAAGATAACTTTAATCGTATCCGGGTCGATCTCGATTCCTCGATGACGGACAACGACTCCTAAAAATTTCCCATAGGTAATACCGAAGGCGCATTTTAAGGGATTCATTTTAAGGTCATACCATCGTAACTGTTCGAACACGATCCTCAAATCATACAAATTGTCTATTTTTTGTTTACTTTTGATAACCAGATCATCCACGTAGCATTCTACTTGATTGTGAATGAGGTTATCAAAAATCTTTGTCATTGCACGCTGATATGTTGCTCCGGCATTCTTTAGGCCGAATGACATCACTGTGTAGCAAAAAATTCCAATCGCTGTTCTGAAAGCTGTAAGAGCTACATCCTTGGGAGCCATCTTGATTTAGTTGTATCCCGACAATCCGTCCATGAAGGAGAAAATTTCATATGTCGAAGCGATGTCCACCATCATTTCTGGTATAGGTAGTGGAAACTCGTCTTTTTGACATGCCTTGTTCAAATCTCTGAAGTTGACACAAACACAGATCTATCCTTTTTTCTTCTTAACAGGTACAATATTAGCCAACCATATGGGGTACTTCTCTTCTTTCACAAAGATGGCGTCAATTAATTTCTTCACCTCGGCGATGACTTGTTGTTCTATTTCGAGGCACATTCTCCTGGGAGCTTGTTTTATAGGGGTTATAATCTTGTCCACCCTGAATTTATGGACTGCAACCTCTGCTGACAGTCCTGGCATTTCATCATAGCTCCATGCAACTTTAAATTTTGTTAATAGTTTGATCAATTCACTTTAGATTCTTCGTCACTAAGTAGAGAACAGATAAATGTAGGTCGGGGTCGTTCTTCAGTCCCAAGGTTAATCTCTTTCAATTCATCAACGATAGATTTAATTGGATTTTCAAATTCTGGCGGAGCATCTTCTATTGGTTGATCAGTAGAGTCATCCTC
>NW_018164978.1:248664-251813 GCF_001263595.1 Phalaenopsis equestris | reverse complement strand
GAGGCAATCCTAATCCTCTTCTGATTCACTAGTAACAACCATGCAAAATTCAGAATCATCGACTGATCCAACTGTACCAAATTCGAGACTTTCTTTTGAGTTGGGAGTTTGACTTTTAGCATTCTATAGTTTTTTAAGAAGTTAAAATTTATATTTTGGCATTTGTTTTGGTAAGTGTCCTTGTTGAATTAACTTTTGAACACAAGGCGAGAAGTAACCAAAAGGCAATTCCATTAATTCATTAGAATCAACATCCAAATTTACATGTTTTTCAAGCTCAGTAGAGGTAGAAGCACGGTAAACTTTGATTGGTTTTGAACCAACACTACGGCAGACTTCCTTGACCTCTAAACTCTCGACCTTTTGAGGGAGAATCAGAGTGAGGGGCATAGCATTCACATAGTTATTTATCCGATCATACATTGTTTCATATTCATTTTCTTTTTTCTGTGTCTTCTAGGGATATCCTGTACTGAGGTTTCTCCTGCTTTGCCATCATTATTTCATCTTCGGAACTATCTTCATCACCAATGTTGATAGTTGTCCTAGTCCGTTCAACAATTAAATTGATCTTTCCTCGTCCGAGTCCCCGGCCAGTCCCCGGCGTGCGTGAACTAGAAGAACCTCCACCAACTCGTTTTAAGGGAGTGGTAGAAGATTATTGAAGTGGAGGGAGTGGTAGAAGGTGGTAGAAGGTTGTTGAAGTGCAGTTGTATGGCCTCCGTTATGTGATTCTTCTGAAACTTTATCTTTGTTTGTCAGAATCTCACACGAGAAGACAGTCTTCTTTGGAGCCGCGTAGTAGGCAGCTTCTTCATGGATACCAACTTGGTATTTGATGCACTGGTGTAGATATGATGGAACCATATTGTGCTCATGAATCCATGGTCGACCCAATAGAGCGTTAAAATAGGTCTCGGCGTCGATGATATGAAATTTAGCAGTTGTTACAAGTTCTCCAACCTTCATAAGTGATGTAATTGATCCAAGGGCTCTTTCCCCCTTCTGGTTGAATCCTCTTAACATTATCTTATCGGTCGTAAGCTCTTAAGCTTCAATATCCAAATAGGCCAATGTCCGTAGGCTCATCAAGTTAAGAGATGCCTAAGGATCCACTAAAGCTCTAGATAACACAAAGCTGACAATGTTGACGGAGATGTAGAGTGGACGGTTGTGGTCGGCGGTACCGAGCAGCAAGTCTTCAACTGTGAAGGTTACCCCTGACTGTTCTCTCAACGAGCAAAATTCATCTGAGGATGTGCTAGCCAACTGAGCTAAGCAAATTTTTGGATCAAGAAAAGCTATAACCAGAGATTCTCTCATCTCCTTTGACAGGATCAGAGCGTCATAGATGCTTAGTCGGGCAGGAAAAGATGAGCTAGCACGTTGTAGTGTACTCTGCGTGATCCTCCAATTTTATCTTGATTATGTGGTTCTTCCACTGGCGGACGTGGGGGTATCTCTTCTCGAGTCATTATCTGTTTTCCTTTATCTGTTGGAGCTGTTCTTTGTGGTAACATTTTTCTGCTCCTTAAGTTGACTTCTGTGATTTCTTCTTCTTGAGGTATCATTATTGAGTCTTCCGGTGTCTCTTCCTCTTCATTAAATAGATCAAAGTTGACGGAAAGCGGTGTACCATGACTCTCAAAAGTTGGCTCTTCGTTATCGGTGCTGTCAGAAGCGGTATCATTGATGTCTTCTTTGAACTTGACAACGAGTTCATCAGACTTGAGTATGATTTGAAGATCATTTTGGGGATCGAGATCGAAGCTAGATTGGTCATAATCAGTTACGTTATTACCAAAAAAAGTCAAAACGTAGCCAAAATCATAGTCATTATATTCATAAGACACCGGAGGGACAAAAAGATAATCATACAAAGTCAAGGTTTCGAGGATTTTTTTCCTCAAATTCGAGACAACCAGTCTAGTAGAGGCAAAACACCTATCCTACCCCTCGTGCTATTAATATTGACAGTGACGCTTTTCTTCTTCTTGTTCTTTGTCCTTGACGATGACGGATCTCCTGGCAAAATCTTTATCTCGGGCTCGGTATGTTGCAGGTTGCAGACTCTGAATGGAGGCTTGTTTTGATGCAGACTATATTTTGTTCAGTATTTTCTTGGACGATTTGCTCAAGACCTCATTCCATTCTTCTTCGATGTTTATAGAAGCTTGTTTCAATGAATCCTGTATTTGATTAAGGACCCTCTTGAGTTCATCCCAAGTTGTACTCCATCCGTCTGTTCCAATATACGGATCAATCAAAGAGATTGACTCAGCTGAAACCATGTTTATGGAACCTTTTTCAGGTTCTCTCAAATAATCCTTTGGGATTGTTATAATATCTTCCTCGAGGTTCTTCTCGAGCCAGTCCTTAAAGATGCAACACTTGTCTATAGTGTGTCCAAGCAACCGGTGGTATAGACAATAATTTGGTTCATTCTTCTTATCCACCTCTTTGGGCTTCTTTGGATCCGATAGTTTGAATTTTGGCTTCTTCATCAAGCTTTTGAATATTTTTGGTACAGCCTCATCCTTGATGGAATACAAAAGTTTTTGTCGCTCTAAAAGGGATATTCTTTTACCCGTTGTTCGAGGTGATCCCTCCTGAGGCGGTCGTTGGTTGGATTGACTGCTCTGTTTCTGAGAGTACTATGACGATGACTGGCGATGCTCTTCTACATATATCTTTATCGGCTGCTTTTCTTTATCAATGGTTGCGACTACCCTTGATTTCTTTTTGAACACTCTGGTCACTTTAGCCTTTTCAGTGGCTCCATGTGCTTCATTTCTTCTTGAAGACTATTGGCTTTACTGAGTAGCTTCTCGAAGGATTTGATGGTGAGTCCCTTAAGCATGAAAGCTACTGGCCTAGGAATTCTTTTTATTAGAATTTAAATTGTTTGATGTTCCTGTAGCTGAGGTCTCATCCTTGATGGAATACAAAAGTTTTTGTCGCTCTAAAAGGGATATTCTTTTACCCGTTGTTCGAGGTGATCCCTCCTGAGGCGGTCGTTGGTTGGATTGACTGCTCTGTTTCTGAGAGTACTATGACGATGACTGGCGATGCTCTTCTACATATATCTTTATCGGCTGCTTTTCTTTATCAATGGTTGCGACTACCCTTGATTTCTTTTTGAACACTCT
>NW_018164978.1:247945-248564 GCF_001263595.1 Phalaenopsis equestris | reverse complement strand
CTTTGAAATTTTTATATAACCCTGCTGATAGGTCATTAAGACATCATAGGAGAAAAAATGTGAATTTTCTCAATTTAATTTAATTCATATAATTATTTTTTTTCAAAAATATGCATTTTCAAAGAAAATTTCAAAAGATGATCAAGACAACTACTAATCACTTGAAATTTTTTTATGAGCTAGCCCTGGACCAAAAAGTCATTTGGCCAAAAATTTCATAATTTTTTGTATTTTCTGTGATTTATTAAAATTAATTGAAATTTTGGGGACTTTAATAAAAATAAAATATTTTATATGTTGAAAAATATAATTTATTTTTTTGGAAAATCCCTCTGAGATCAGAGAACTCAGAAAAATTTATTTTGTATTTTTCTGATTTTTATTTGATTTTTTAGAATTATTTTTGGTGAAAATTCTATTTTTAAGCCTTAAAAATCATTTTAAGGTCTAAAAATAGATATCCTTATTTTTAGACCTTGGAAAAATATTCCAATTATTCCTAAGTGTTTAGGAAATCATTTAGAACATTTCCCTGGGTTTAATATTTTTTATGATTTTTTATTATTTTTAATTATTAAAAATAATTAAAAAATTAAATTTTTATTTTAAATATATTTTT
>NW_018164978.1:245051-245405 GCF_001263595.1 Phalaenopsis equestris | reverse complement strand
AAGCTCAAATTTATTGTTTTGTTTGGTCACAAATGACCTCACAAAAAATTTTCAACAAAAATTAGATGCCAATTTGAAGTTTTGGGCATTCAATTGTTGAGATTTGGGGTGTTAGCCAATATTGGGGCTAACTTGGAGATTTTATCAAAAGATGGTCAACTTGACCAAATTGGATCATGGTGTAGTTGGCCAAAATAAACTTGGGAGTATTTTGGATTTATTAGAATTTATTGGGAATTTTTGGAATTTTTAGATTTTTAGGCCATGGAGGGGCATTTTGGTAATTTGGCCATTTTTGTCAGTTTTGGCAAATTTTGATGTATTCAAAGTGTTTGGAATGAGTTTTGATCAATT
>NW_018164978.1:220091-245001 GCF_001263595.1 Phalaenopsis equestris | reverse complement strand
TTAGGTAATTTGGAGGTGCCTAGGGGCAAAAGACTAAGTTGGGTATTTCAAATAGAATTGGATAATTATCCATTCTAAATGAGTCATATACTAATGTATTGTGAAGATATGGTGTACCCTAGTTCCAAGTCAACATCCAGGGTCAATCCTAAGGCCAAGTAATCCTATAGGGACTCTTCCTGAATTCTCTCATAATGATCTTACCTACTAAATGCTAGAGGTTAAGGTCAATATGTGGAATTTCAAGTTGAGTAAAGAGAAGAGTTTTGAATTTCTAATGGTGAGGGTACCTTTTCTAGTTTTCTAAGACTAGTCAATAGGAAAGTCCTATGGCTAGACCTAGGCTAGAAATTTCTAGACCTCAACCAAAAGTGAGGTCAACAATGACGAACAACGAATCCTAGAAATTTCTTGATCGTAATGCCAAACGTACACTTTAATGGATTCATCTTCATAATATATTGTAGTAATTATTCATACATGATCCTCAAATGGTCTACTTTCTATTTTCTCGTGATGACCAAATCATCCATGTAGCATTCCACTTGGTTGTGAATGTGGTCTACAAAAACCTTCATCATAGCTCGTTGATGTGTTGCTCCGTTGTTCTTCAATCCGAATGGCATCACTGTGTACCAAAAGTACTCAATCGGTGTCATGAAGGCTATAAGTGATGCATCCTCTAGAGCCATTTTGAGTTGGCTATAACATGACGATCCATCCATGAAAGACAAAATCTCATGTGTCAATGCGATGTCAACTACTAATTCTAGTTATGGTAATAGGAAACTAATCTCTTGGGCATGCTTTATTTAAATCTCTGAAGTGGACACATACACAGCTCTATCCATTTTTCTTCTTAACTAATATAATATTGGCTAACCATATGGGATATTTCTCTTCTCTTATAAAGTTAGCGTCTATTAATTTCTTTACCTCGACAATGACTTGTTGCTCTATCTCGAAATGCGTTCTTCTAGGAGCGTGTTTTAATTGGGTCATATCTTTGTCCACCCCAAGTTTATACACTGTGACCTCTGTTGGCAGTCCTGACATTTCATCATAACTCTAGGCAATACAATCCTTGAATTCTAATAATAGCTTAACTACCTCAATAAATTTTTCATCATTGAGTAAAGAACTTATAAATGTTGGTTGGGATTGTTCATCAGTCCCGAGGTTGACCTCCTTCAATTCATCAAAAATTTACTTTATTTCTTTTTCAAACTCTGATGGGGCATCATCTATTAAATGATATTGAGATTCATCCTTTACATCAAGGCAATCCTCTTCCAATATGCTAGTAACAACCATACAAAATTCTAAATCATTGATTGGTCCTACAATACCAAATCTGAGACCCTTTTTCAAGTTAAGAGTGCAACTTTTAATGTTCCACAATTTCTCAAAATGTTCTAGCTTATCTTTTGATATTCTCTTTGGCACATATCCCTGTTGATTTAGCTTTTACACAAAGAGAAAAGTAACCAAAAAATAATTCCATTAATGCATTGTAATCCTCTTCTAAACTTACATGATTTTTAAAACTAAGAGTAGCGGAAGCACGACAAAACCTGATCAGCTTTGGACCAATTCTACAAACTTCCTTGACCTCTAAACTCTCGACATTATGAGTGTAGATTGGGGTAAGGGTCATGACATTCACATAGTGGTTGATCTGATCATACATTGATTTTTTTTTTGCTTTTCTTCACATCTTCCAAGGATATCTTGTAATGTGGTTTCTTCTATTTTATCATCATCATTTCTTCCTCAGAGCTTTCTTCATTAGTACTTTCCACCATGTTGATATTGATGGTCGGCTTAGTCAATTCATCAATTGTATTGGTTCTTCCCCGTCCACCTCCTTGGCTTCAACCTTGGGTGCGCGAACGAAAAGAACCCCCACTAACTTGTTGTAAAAGAGTGGTGGAAGATCACTGAAGCTGAGCTGAAGGGCTTTGCCCATGTGATCCTTATGAATCTTCACTTTTTTTAGTCACAACCTCATGAGAGAAGACATTTTATTTGGAGGCGCGCAGTAGGCTGCATCTTCATGAATGCCAACTTCATGAATTGAAAATGATTGTAAATCTCCTCTAATACAATGTTCTTGTCCTTCTTTGAAATTATTTGATGCATTGGTGTACAGATGAAGGAACCATATTATATTCGTGAATATATGGTCGTCCAAGTAAAACATTGAAAGAGGTCCCTGCATCGAAGATGTGGAATTTTGGGATTGTTTCTAGTTCTCTAAAATTCATAAGCAATGTAATCGATCCAAGGGTACTTGCTCCTATCTGGTTCAATCCTCTGGTTCAATCCTCTTAACATTAGTTTATCAATTGTAGGCTCTTGAGCTTCAATATCTAAATATGCTAGCTTCTGTAGACTCATTAAGTTGAGTGATGCTCTAGGATCTACCAAAAATCTATACAACACAATTCTACCAATATTAACAAGGATGTAGAGTGGTCTGTTGTGATTAGTGGTACCGAGCAACAAGTCTTCATCTGTGAAGGCTATCCCAGGCTGTTCCTTTAAGGAACTAACTTCATCCAAGGGTGCACTGGCCAACTGAGCTAAGTAAATCTCTATGTCAAACAAAGTTGTAACCAGAGACTCTCTCATTTCCTTTGACAAAATCAGAGCATCGTAAATGCTTCGTTTGGCTGGCAACCTCTTAAGATGAGCTAGCATATTGTAATCCACTTTATGTAATCCTTCGATCTTTACTTGGCTATGTATTTCTTCCAATGGTAGACGTTAAGGTTGCTCTTCTTGAGTTAATATTTATTTTCCTTTATCTACTAGATCTGACTTTGAGGGTAAGAGTTTCCCACTCCTTAGGTTTATCTCTGTGATTTCTTCTTCCTGAGATGTTGTAGGAAAAACTTCTGCTGTCTCTTCTTCTTCTGCGGAGAGATCCAAATTAATGGAAAGTGGTGCACCATGGCTTTTGAGGACAGGCTCCTCACTCTCGGTGCTATCATAACCGAAGTTTTTAACATCTTCTTCATTCTTGCTAATGGGTTTATCGGACTGAAGTATGATTTGAGGATCTATTTGGGAATTGAGATCAGAGTTAGATTCAACAAAGTTAGTTATGTTATTAATAGAAATAGTTAAAACATATCTAAAATCATAATCATTATATTCATAATACCCTGGTGGGGCAAAAAAATAATCATATATGGTCGGGAGTTTGAGGATTTTCTTCCCCAAATCCAAGACAAGTAATCTAACAGAGGCAGCCCCTATCTTACCCCTCGTGTTATCAATCTTCACAATGTCATTTTTTTCTCTCTTCTAGTTGCACTAGTTTCTCTAGTGAGATCTCCATCATGGGTTGAGCAGGCTTTAGACTATAGATGGCTCCTTGAGCTGCAGCAGTCTAAATCTGACCTAGTATTTTCTTGGATGACTTAATCCAAACTGTACTCCATCCATCTTTCTCTGAATACAAATCTATCATAGCAATTGGTTCAGCTAAAATCATATTTATAGAACCTCTTTTAGGTTCATTTAAATATTCATTCGAGATTGTTATGTTTCCTTTCTTAAGATTTTTCTCGAGCCAACTCTTGAAGACGAAATATTCCTCTATAGTATGTCCAAGTAATCTGTGGTATGGAAAATAATTGAGCTTATCTTTCATGTTGACTTATTCAGATTTTACTGGATCTGGCAATCTGAACTAAGACTTATTCATTTAACTTCTAAACATTTTGGGTACAACTTCATCTTTTAAGGAGTATACTGCTTTCTTTTGTTCTGAAAGAGTTGGACCTATTTTATCCTCTGCTCGATATGGTCCTCCCTGATGTGACTACTGGCTAGACTGGCTATACAGTTGTGTCAGTTGTTGTTCGATATGTTATGATGATTGCTGGGAAATTTGTTAAGGATGCTCTGCTTGAATTTTCATTGGTTGGTTTCCCTTATCCACTGTTGCTACAGTTCCGAACTTCTTCTCGATCATCCTGGATGTCCAGAACTTCTCGGCCTTCTCATGAGAACCCATATGATTTACTTCATCTTGTAGATTGCTAACTTTGTTGAGTAGCTTCTCAAAGGACTTAATGATGAGCCCCTTAAGCGTGAAATCTATTGGCCCATGGATACTTTTGACTAGAACTCAATTACAGGATGTTTCTGTTGCTGAGGCTTACATTTTATGCTAAGGTTTCTCCACCACTAGATATAATCCACTAAAGTCTCATTAGTCTTTTGCCTTTCTATCCAAAGATCTCCAATAAAAACTTGATGTTGTGCTCCGATAAATCTCTTTATAAATAACTATTCTAATTTTGAGAACATCTCTGTTGGGTAACTAGACATACCAATCAAATACTATCCCTTATAAGCTACTAACAAATTGACGAAAAAGCAAGGCTTCATTACCTCCAGTATTGCCACAACTGGCTTGAAAATGAGTTATATGTTGTCTGGGATTTCCAGTCCCATCAAACATTTTAAAGTTTGGTGACACAGAACCCTTAAGGTAAGATATAGAATTGAACTCCTCTGGTTAGGGTCTACCCTTTAAAATCAATACACCGCCCTTAGATTTTGCCAGGGCCTCCCAAACTTGTTCAAACATTTATTTAAATTCCTTCTTAGGTATGACACTTCGGAAAGAGTCTTTCTCTTAATGATCATATCTGTTAGTTGAGGCAACTTCCCTCCTTCCATTTGTGATGTGTATAATTTCTAGTTGGTTGCCTTCTGAAGAAGCTAACTATTATGGTTGAGACTGTTCATTAACTGTAGCCATGGAAGCCATGGTAATGGCCATCTTTTCAATCCTTTTATCCATTTGGCTGGTTTACTCATCCCTTAGTAGAACAGCTCTACGCAGATCATCTACAACATTCCCTTCAATAAGAGGTTGGGCGTAGCGCACAGATGTAGCATCTCTAGTTTAGATGACATGAATATCCATGAAGCTTCATTGAGATAGTTGTTAAAGTTAAAATCTTCATCATCATCATACATGGAAACTCCATGTTCTCGTGCTAACACAGAAATATCGACCCTGAGCCTCTCAACTTTTTCTTCAATTATTAATTCTTGTATCATCTTAAGATCTTGGGGACTCTGCTGGTCATCTTCCATTTGTTTATCCAACTTGGTAGCAGTAGTTGCGATGATGTCGAATCTTTTGGAACCTTGCTTCATTCGATGATCTTGCCCTATGGGCTCACTGAACCATATTGGTACAACAACCTTAGTTTCCCATAACAATTTCTTTGATGGTGATGTCTTGAGATTGGGTGCCTCAGTAGAGGCATGCTACCCATAGTGCGGACTAGATACAGTACCTGGTAACTTCTTCATCTTTTCCTTTAAAACTTAAGAAACATCTTTATGACTGGTAACTGGTAGGATCCTCAGACCCATTCGTGACTTAATCGGTCGAAGACATACAGGTCTTGTAGCATCGATAATAGAATTATTGTTGATGACGGTGGTATGAACTCGACATCCCATGCAAAACCTGATGTGGATGCGAACAGGCAAAGTTTCAGTTGATCTTTGATGTCTTCTGACAGATCTGACATCTCTCAAAAATTCTTTCTTCATGTGAGGGGATACTGCACATCCCACTTGCTTAAGTAACTCACAAACTAAACAACCTTGTTTGGTAGCTAGTTTCTAGAATATTGTACTGACTCGAACGATAGGAGTGGGCTTCTTCCTCTCCCCGTCATGTCCATAAGATGACGGTAATGTAGTAGCAATATTCTGGATACTTTCGTACCCATTGGTGTCCACTAAGGAATGGAACTTACTCCCTTGCAAAAGTGGATAGGTGTCCAACAATCTTATTTCCTCCTGATGAGGAATTTCATCAATAGACACCTCTTCAAAAATCTGGGATTTAGTAGCCTTCCGAACTTTTCGGCTGTGGTTTCTTCTTTGTGACCGAGTTAATGGACCAGACTTCAACCTGATACAATTTCAAATAACCATGGAGGAATGATAAATCCTTCAATTGTATCTTAAATTATATAGCAGAGCCATACAAAGGCTTAAGAAAAGTTGATGACTTTTGTCTCACTGTACGGACAACCTTGAAGTCCTATATTGTTGTTTAATTCTAAGAAATGATAATTAGTTTAGCTGGTGTAGACATGTTTTACTATTGAAGATGTTCGTGCTGCCCACAATGCCAGCTCCAAGCTCCTTTTCACGGTTAGTATAAATTTTAAAAGTGTCAAATTTTAGAGATTGAGAGAAGTATCGAGTTTAGAGGTCAAGTTTTCTAACGTGTCAAGTTATGATGTCAAATCTGATGTTTCCTAAGTTTATTTAAATATTTTTGGGGGAGGGTTAAAATTGATTAAAGTGACACCGGTTAGGATCCCACGGTTCCCTTATTATGGTATCACTATTTTCTTTTAAATGTACTTAGCTTAAGCAAGTTATAAAACCCATTTAAACTGGGGAGAAATTGTTAGAAACCATGGGTTACCTCCTCCGAGGGACTCCCGTAAACTCAAAAAGACGTTTTAAGTTTAGTGAAATTTTAAAAAATTTATGGTTACCTTTGAAACAAATTTATTTTAGATTTTTAAAATGTTGATAAATTTTTGAAAAAGTTGTTTTGGGTTAAAAGTAAAGGAAAGTACCCGACCAAGTAGTTATAAAATTGCAGAAAAGTTTAAACAAGAATAGTTAAAGGTGTAATTAATAAACCCTAAATTATGACTTATTAAGTCCCGAAAGATCTTAGTGGATGATTCTAGAGTAAAATATAACAAGTCCAATTTGTCCTTCAGAGTATTTAAGATATTTCAAATTATTCATGGATCACCCAAAATGTTTTGAAGATCTCTTGAAATATTTGAGTTCGTTCTGAACTTATCATATTGCTCCATAACCATTTCAAGTCAAATTAAAAGTACCCAATACTCAGTGAACTTTGGCATTTTAATTATCCCAAGGAAAGGGTACACAATTGGTCAGTTCATATTTCATTTAAAAATTATGTAGTTGAATGCCACTAAGGCAAGTTCCAGTCTTTAAAGATTTGATACCCACCACTAAAGCTGGGCTTCATGGTATTAGTCATCAACAACATTATATTCTAAATCTCATCAAACAAGTTTTAAAATCAAGCCTAGATCATTACCAAACTTTTTAATGAATCTAATGAAAAAAAAGTTTGGTAAATGTTAGAATTTTAGCTTAGGTGATATGGACTCTAATTAAAAGAAGTCAGCTCATCAGTATTTATGGACTTAATCATAAGTGGAACATCCTCTCCCTAATTTAAGCCCATCACTTTAGAATCGTTTGATTTTGATCAAATTCAAAGTTTTGATAGTTTAATAATTTGTAATTTTATTCTTATAATGGGAAGGTGGCAAGTTGATTTCTACCTCTTACCTATTATATTTCAATCATCCAAACATGTTAATTAAGATCATTTATTACTCATTTACCCTTTGGGTAATCCTAATTTTTTATTAAGGAGACAATATCTTAAAATGACCACTTTACTCTTGGGATTCTTCACCTCATAACTCATGAAACATAATTCAAGTGACTTTAAGGATGTTAGAGTACCCTGCCCATAGGGGAGTTAAAACACATCAGGAGGAAAAAAATGTGGGTTTAAATTAGGATGGTTAAAATTAATTTATTTAATAAATCAAAATAAAGTTTTTGGTTTATGGAAAAATTATTAGAGGTTCCCTTAGGTCAGAGAAATATTTAGACAAAATTTCATGATTTTTTAAATTAAATTTTAATTATTATATAACTATTTAATGATTTTTAGTGATTTAATTATATGGAAAATTGGTATTATTTACCAAAAATTATTTTACATTTTATTTAAACCTCTCTGAGTTCAGAGAACCCAGAGAAACAAATTTTATATTTTAAGAATTTTTAATTTATTTATTATAATTATTTTAATGAGAAATAAGGGAAATACATTTTTAAGCCTTTGGAAATTTATTTTTAAATTAGAAAAAATTAGGAAAATTTTTTTAATGAGTTCCAAATGATGAGGGAACTATTAGGAACACTTTGAAATATTTTGTGTTTTTGGAATTTCTTAATTATTTTTAGTTAATTTTAATTCCAAATAAAGTTTATTAATTAAATATTTTATCAAAAATTACTTTTATTTTCCTAAGTGCTCCTGATCACAAAGAACTTAGAAAAACACTTTTCACAATTTTCCTAAGTGTATATAATATAATATAATTATTTTTGTGCTAAAATACAATGTTTTCTTAGAAAATCAACTTTAGTGCTTAAACTTAATCAAATAATTTTCAATTTTTTACAGTGGGTTAACATGTTTCTTACACACAATATTGAACTAATTTTGCTGACTTTTGATTACTAATTAATTTAGATAAATAATTACAAGATATATCCTCTTAATCAAATATAGAAATTTATAAATTATTCAAACCACCATGAGTTTTTTCCTAAGCTTCTCTGACCATAAGAAACCTACTAAAATTATTCCCATAATTTTCCAAATTGTATTTTAATTTATATAATTAAAATAAGCTAATATAGTCAACCTAACTTGAAAATTAGGGTTAGAAGCACCGAGATGTCCTTTGACCTTAGAAACATTAGAGAACGTAGCTGCTGTCATAAGGAATGAACCCTAAAAATTTTAAGCCATGGTGACTAATGCTTGATGATAATGAATGAAAATTCTCCAGAGAGTATTTAATTTCTTAAAAATCAGAGAGTTAACAAATAAGTTTCATTTCTACATTATTCGCACATTATTTTCCTTTGTCCACTGAGCAAGAGGGTATTTTTTTTTTTTTATGATTTTTCTTTTTAAATTTATGATTTTTCAAAGTTCTGGAATTAAAATAAATCATAAATTCCTAATTTCGTACTTATCCTACTCAGTCTCCACGTCAACCTTCTCCGCTCTAAGCTTTACACACAGCACTCCACTATTTGATGCTGCCAGACAATCAGCTTCCACACGATCCGTGTTTCACGTATCAAGAGTTTTTCCGCCTTGATCTCATCATTCCATCGAATAAACGCGCGATCAGAAGACTCTCCGTCATTGTCCACAAGTGTCCTAATCCAAGAGCTGTTCACACTAAAACCTTAAGATCTTTGTCTAGACTCAACCAAATCACATAGGGTTTATTTCTAAACCTTCAACTACTCAAGTCACGTCTGTCCATATGGTTAATCAAGCATGAAATTAAGCCATTACACACGAAGAATCAAAATAAGCTTGGTTTAGGGATGAGGCTCAATACCTTTGTCTAAGAGGGGAGGACTCAATCAGATGGTTGTAGTAGATTTTGAAAGATCCAGTGAAACTTCAGATGAGTTCTCATACATTGTTTAATTATCTAACAATGATTTCGAACAAGCTCATATTAAGGTGTTGGTTTAGAGCTATGTTAGAGGTTGTTTAAGATGGGACTTTTGTAGGGGGTCTTCTTCTCTCACTCTGGTGATGGTGTGGGCACAATTAATCAAACTTTGGTGGGTTATGGAGGTGTGGAGAGATCTGTCCTGGTTCAGGTTAAAGTTTTGAGCTCAAAATTTGGCTCTCACAGGGGGCACCAAATGAGAAAAATGGTGGGCTTGAGCTGAGGAGTTCTTGGAGAGTCTTTGGTGAGATTTTGGCAGAGTTTCATCAAGGATTTTGATGCTCTCTCTTTTGGCTTTAAAGGGGGCTATCTAAAACAAGGAGCTTGGGATGGCCACTAGAGGCAATTGGTGGGTTCAAAACACTGCATAGGTGGAGGGATGAATAGCCCTAGTGGCCAATTAAACTTGACCAACTCAAGTGAGTTTAAATTTGGGTTTTGGCTAAGGGGGGTTCCATTGTGCTTGCTATTTTTAGTGGCTGAGGTGGTGCCTAGCAAGGGTTCGGTCATTTCTTGGCTTAGGGAGGTCAGTGGGTGGCAAATGATGGTTAACCCCTAATGGTAAGCGATGATGGATATGATTATGCCAAATGGGGGTGAAATACAATAAAAACGGGACCATTTATCCATAGCTCATCTAGGGTGGGCTAGATGAGTCTAGCCTGGTCGCTAGGGTCTAGAAGTTTGTTGTAGAAGCTTTGCCTTGGTCAATTTGCCCTGACTACATCAATTTTGGTGCATGGGTTCAATTTGAGTCAAATTGGCTTGAAGTTGAGTTTGCTTTGGGCTAGCCATGTCGATGGACTCAGTTTCTTGAGAAAATTGGTGTATATGATTGTCATAAAGAGCTTAGAAAAGATTTGGAGAGATTTTTAATTGATATGATGTGTCAATTTGAAGGATTTTGAGCATTTGGTCAATCTACGGATGGTGAGTTAGACTTTGGTTTATGATAGGCTAATGTTGGGATAAGTAAAATATGATGGTTCAAAATGGTCTAGGAGGATGTTATAAAGAGTTCTCAACATCAATTGGGTGCCAATATTGGGGCTAGTGTATTCAATTTGGGGACACTTGGAGATATGGCTAAATTGGAGAAAATTTAGGAATTTTGGATGTGGGTTGAAATTGAGTAAAATTGAAGCTTGAAAAAGGCCAATAGCAGGTTCAATTTTGTGTGTAGGAATCTTATAAAGGGTTTGAGATTCTAATTGGAGCAAGTGAATGGGCTATAGGGTTCAATTGGGTGAGATTTTAATTTTGGGTCAAATTGGGGCTTTTAGACTTAGGTTAAAATTTTATTTAAATGTGGGTCAATTAGATTTGGATTTGATTTGAATTGAGTTTTGTAATGATTATCCCAAGTTTAGAACATAAATTATGAAAAATTAGGACCAAATTTGTCGACATTTGGGGTGAATTAGAGTAATTGGGCCTTTGAAGGCAATTTGGGGTTTTTGGCTAAAATGGGTTAAATTGATCAAATTGAGTTCAATTGAAGGGTCCAAATTGGTTTTGGGGCCATTTGAAATTATTTTGAAGGTTTTGGGAAAGTTTGGGCCACCAAGGGTATTTTGGTAATTTTTGCAATTTGAGGGGTATTTTGGTAATTTTGACAATTTGGGGGGTGGGGTTGGGCAATTTCGGTAGTTTCAAATTGTTTAGGATGATTTTTGACCTAGTTTTGTTTTTTGGGTGAAATTAGGAATTTTGGTCAAACTTAGGGTTTGGGGGTGTTTTTGGTAAATTGGGTAGATTTGGGGGCAAAAGGCTAAGTTTGGTATTTTGGTGAAAGTGAGGTGCCAACCACCATATTTGAGCTATGGACCAATGGAGTCTCCATTTGGGTCCTCTATGTACTGGTCTTATTTAAACCTTAACCTATCGCTAGTGGCTCTAGGGGACCATCAACATGAGTCTCCCAAAAGATCACGACATCAAAGTCAACAAGTTTGTGTTCAGGGTTGTAAGTGGGATGTAATGTGCAAGTGAGTGAGAGTGTTTGCACCAGCTCAAGACCAACACATAGGTTCAATCATAAGGCCAAGCAATCTTATGGGGACTCACCCTTAGCTCTCCCACATTTCCCCCACCTACTATGTGCTAGAGTTTAGGACCAATATGTGGAACTTCAAGTTGAGCAAACAAGAGTTTAGAGTTTCTAAAGATGAGGGTTCATTTTATAGTCCTCTAAGAATAGTAAAAAAAAAATTCATATGGCTAGATCCCATGATACTAATGAGGAAATTAGACCTCAACCAAAAGTCAGGTCAACAAAAATATAAATATCTATATTATAATCCTTATTAGGAACCATATATCATTTTAAAACCAATAATTGGGGTTTTAAATTAGTGGGTTATGATCTTCCAAAGTCCAACCGCCTACCTCAATATCTTCTTATTTAACTACCCTTCCAAATTTCATCAATTTAGGAAATTACAAATTTATCCTTAATGAGATCAAAGTGAGATTGGTTACTACAATATACCCCTTATATATTTCAATTGTCTAGACATGTCTATTAAGATAATTTATTACCCATTTACCCTTTGGTTAGACCTAAATATTAATTAAGACTTAAATTTCAAAGTTATCATTTTGCCCTTAGGGCTTTGACACCTTATAATTCATTAAATTAAACTCAAATGACTTCACAATGTTATGCTACTTGACCCATGAGTTAATTAAAACATCAAACAAGAAAAATGTGAATTTTCTGAATTTATCTAAATTTTGTAAATGTTCTAATGCAAAAATAGAGATTTTTAACGAAAATTTAGTAAGTCAACCAGAAACAATACCTTTGTCCTTAATAAAAAAAATAGAGGTTCACCAAGGTCAGAGGACCACTTGAACAAAATTTTAGAGGTTTAATTTAATTATTAAAATTATTTCAATGTTTTGACTATTAATTAAATATAAATATTTATTAAGTGCAAAATAAAATTTATATTTTTCTTAAATCTCTAAGTCCAGGAAACCTAGAGAAAGAAATTTCATATATTTTTTATTTTTATTTTAAATATTAGAATTATTTTAGAGGAAAATTAAAGAAAATTCTTTTTAAGCCTTTCCAAACTTAATACATTGACTTAAAAATGTAGGAGAATTTTTTTAATTGGACCCAAGTGATTAAGAAGTCAAATGTGACATTTTAGTGTGTTTTTATAAATATGTAATTTTATGATTTTTTATTAATTTTTAATTATTTAAATATTTAAAAATGATTTAAAAATGAAATATTTATTTTAATTCCACTTTTATTTTTTTTAGGTTTCTCGGGTCATAAGGAGCTTCCAAAACCATTTTGGTGATTTTTTGAATTGTGTTTTAATTAGTATAATTATTTTAGTGCAAAAAATGTAATTTCACTTAATTAATCCATTTTAATGATCCAATTAACTCCAATTGAATTGAATTTTTTTATGCGGAGCTCAACTAACATAAAATTATAGTGGAGAATGATTTTTATGCCATTTACTTTTATATTTTTCCAAATTTAATTATATTTCATTTTTAGGGTTTAATGACAATTAAGGTTATTCTTAATGAGTTAACCAAATTTGTATTTTTCCTAGGGTCCTCTTACCAAAATGATCCTACCAAAACAAATTTTGTTTTTTTTTTATGAAACAGAAATAAGATGCTTCAAAAATAGAGATCTCTGCTTAAGGAACTCCCTTGACCTTAGAAAAATCAGGGAAGATCCCTCATGACAGAGAGATGAAAGCCCCAGAAATCAAGTCATGGTGAAATGTTTATGGAAATGGAGAATAAAAATAAGGAATACACTATTTAATTAATTAAAGATCACACGTGCATCAAACAAACTGAAACCATTTCTACTTTATTCTCCTCTATTTACTAAGTGTGGGGGTATTTTTCTTTTAGTTTTATGATTTTTCTATGAAAAGATATGAATTTGTAAAGTTCTGGCCTTTAAATAAAACATAAAAAAACTTATTTATCTACTTATCCAGCTCAACCTATGACATCTCCGACATAACACATGACACTCCGCCATTTGATATCGCTAGCCACCTCAGCGCTATGCATCCCGCGGTTTGCGCACCATCTCCTTATTCGGCGCAATCCAAACTTCCTTTCATCATTCCAGATCTCCCTAACCTGAGAGCCGTTAAAGTTTAAAATTTAAGATCTCTCTCGATACACAACCAAATCAAGTGTGGTTTGTTTCTATAGATGCCACTAGACAAGGAGAATACATCTATATGGTTAATCAAGTATTAAATCAAGTCTATAAGCATGAAAAATTAAAATAAGCTCAATTTGAGGAGAAAACTCAATACCTTTGCTCGATGGTGCTTTCAGAAGCTAAAGTTGAGTCTCGAGAGCTCCTAGATGAAGCCTTCGCCTGTGGTGAATTATCTTGGTATGAAATCAATTGATGCATATTTGGGTTTTTGATCCAATTCTATGTTAGGGTTGTCTGGTGATGGGGCTTTTAAGGGAGATCTTCTTCGTTCACTCAGAGGATCGTGTGGGTAAATTTAATTTGGATTTGGTGGAGTTTCCAGGGGTGTCCTGTTTTGAGCTCAAATTAAGGTGGAGAAAATTGCTTTGATAAGTTGGGAAGAGGGCTGGAAGATGGTTGGGCTAAACTCAAGAGGTATTGTAGAAGCTCTCAAAACAATTTTACAGAGTATCCTCAAGGAATTTGAAACTCTCCTTCATTTGGTCGTGAGGGGGTGAGTTTAAATAGAGATCTTTGAGGCTACAATTGGGCTAACCAGTAGATGTCTTTGGCAGCTTAAGTGGAGGGAAGAAAGGTGAAAAAAATCCAACTGGACTGAGCCAGCTTGGTTGGGTGTAGTTTTGAGTTTAACTCCCTGCTCCTCCTTGGCTATGGTGTTTTATGACAGCCAAGTTGGCTGGTCGGCCAGGGTTAAGTCACAATTTGGTCAAGGGGATCAACGCTTGATTTTGGTGAAGTCAATTGGAATTGGCCATGTGTAAAAGTCTTGGATTAAAGAGGAATAGGGGTGAACATATTTTTTTGTAAATTTAAATCAATGAAAGCATTTGGGTTGGGCTGACCCACCACGGCTGGTTTGGGCTGTGGAAGAGATCATTTAGCTCAGCTTAATTAGTGAGGAGAGGTCCCTATCCAAAAGAATTTGCTAAGCGCTGGTTCGGGTGTTTCATTAAAATGGTTTAAACCTTTTTAACGGAGCTTGAAAGTGGCTCCTCCTTTGGACACTAACAGCTTGGTGATGTGGCAAAGGCTCATATGGCTCACTTATGGCATGAGGATGGCTTCATGGCTTGTCCTTGGCTTTGTCAATTTGCATGAAAGGGGATTTTTGGATTTATAGGTTCTTTTTGTGGATTTTTTCATTAGGCTTTATTTGGAATGACTTAATCATGGATTTAAACTTAGGAAATGATTTTGATTAAATGGATGACGAGGGGAAATTTATTACGTGGCCTTTTGGGTAAATTTTGGGCTTTTGGAAGTAGATGTGGTTGGCTTGGGCTTTTAAAATTGGGGATAAATTTGGGAAAAAGTTTGTGTCAATGAAATGTAAAATTTTTTGTAGAGAGATGTCATGAAGAGTTATTAAAGGATTTCAAATGATTTTGAATTGAATTGGAAGGCCAATTTAGTGGAATTTGGACATGGGGTCAACTTGGGGATCTTGTGATAGACTTGGGTTTGGGTAAAATTTGGCTTTCAATTGGGTCAAATTGGCATTGTATTTAGTTTCAATTGGTATTAGTGATTTTGAATTTTGGTTTGGAATTTAAATTGGCAATATTGGGCTCAATTTGTTTGACATTAGTGCTAATTTGCGAAAGTTGGGCTCCTAATGGCAATTTGGGGCTTTTGGTCAAAATGGGCCAATTTGGCCGAATTGGGTCTATAGGATTATCTTAGATTGATTTTGGGGACAATTGAGATGATTTTGGAATTTTTGGAAACTTTTGGAAATTTTTGGTCATGAGAAGCATTTTGCCTGTTTTGGGGTATTTTGGGAATTTGGTGATTTTGGGGTATTTTGGGAATTTGGTGATTTTGGGCTATTTGGGTGGTGGGGTATGGTTTGAAATTACTTTTGGAAAAATTTGGGTAGGTTGGGTAATTTTGACAAAAATTATGCTTGTAGGGGTATTTTGGTAATTTTGATGAAGTTTGGGCTAGTGGGGGTAGGTAAGTCATGAAGCCATTTCAAGGTCATGAGAGCCATATGAGGACTCACTTTGGATGTTCTATATGCTGGTCCTAAACCTCTTAGCCAAGGGCTAGAAGTTTGGGTCCACCCATATGAACTTTCTAAAAGGAGTCAGGAGACCAAATCAAGTGCAAGTGGTCTTAGGGTTTGGGGTGTGTGAGAAAGTGTAGTGTGTGCAACTAGCCTAACTAAGGGTTAGTCCTAAGGCTTGACAATCATATGGGGACTCTTTTTGAGCTCCCTCATATTGAACCCACCTACTAAGTGCTAGAGGTTAGGACCAACATGTGGAACTTCAAGTTGAGCAAAGAAGATTTTAGAATTTCTAATGGTGAGGGTTCCTTTTCTAGTCCTCCAGGAATAGTCCACAGGAAAGTCCTATGGCTAGACCCTAGGCTACTAAAGAAGACATTTGACCTCAACCAAAAGTAAGGTCAACATTATCACTCGAAGTTTCATTTATGAATTATGTGAGTGGAGGCCTTTAAGGGCAAATGGATATTCTAAGAAATTTAGCCAATTGAAATTCAAAGTTGGCTAGCAGTGTTTTCAAAAACGTTTATGATTAATTATATTATTCTTTGTAAACCTCATTAAATAATCTTGGATTAAGTCTTGTTCACTATTAAGCCCATTAAAAATTTCACGGGTAAATTTACAATAATGAAGAATGTTAAATTAAATGAATTTTAATTCTGATTGAAAGATCACACTTACCACTTCATCACCAATGAGGGGCTTTAATTAAGTTATTTTCTTCTTAGATTAAGCCTTCTACCTTAGGCTAATCCTATATAACTAACTTCCAAGTATAATAACTAGGGAAACAACAATTATACCCTTGTTGTGGAAGAGTGAGGAATTGGTTTCTACCTCTTAATCCCCTTGTGTTTCAATCATCCAAAAAAATCAATTATGATCATGCATTGCCCATTTCCCATTTAATTAAGCCTAAATATTTATTTAAGCTCAAAGTCCATAATTACCATCTTGCCATTTATGGCCTTATTACTTCATAATTCTTCAAATTCAACTCAAATGGCATTGAAATTTATATGCTGCCTCACTCATAAGTCAATTAAACTTGCATATGAGAAACAGTGATTTTTCTAATTTTCTAATTTCTCTTTAATTTATATAATTATTTTAACTCAAAAATAGGATTTTTAATGTTAATTTATTTAGTTAATCAAAGTAAATTTTCTATTCATGGAAAAATTATTAAAGCTTGATCTAGATCAGAGGATCACTTGGACAAAATTACATGGTTTTAAAAATAATATTTTAATTTTTATAGTTATTTATTGATTTTAGTGATTAATTAAATATAAAATATAATTTAATTTTAAAAATTATTTTTTATCTATTTATTAAATATCTCTAAGTCCAAAGAACTTAGAAAAATAAAGTTTTCTTTTTTTGCAAGTTTAAGTTTATTTATTATAATTATTTTAGTGGAAAATTAAGAAAAATATATTTTTAGCATTTAAATATATATAACTAAATTAGTAAAATTAGGAAAATTTTTTTAAAGGGTCCCAAGTGATCAGGAATCATTGGAGAACATTTTTTATGCATTTTTATATTTTTGCAATTTTTATTTATTTTTAATTTATTTTAATATAAATTTAGTTAAAAAATGAACCATTTATTTTAAAATAACTTTTATTTCTCCTATTTGCTCTTTTTGAGAGGAAACTCAATAAATCACTTTTTATAATTTTCCTAATTATAATTAATTTATTATAATTATTTTAGTGCAAAATTGTCATTTTACTTAGAAAATAGACTTTAGTAATCAAATTACTTCAAATGAGTTCAAATTTTTCCAGAGAGTCAAAATGGTTATTATATAAAATATGGGATCATTTTTGTACAATTTTCGAATTATATTATATTTATTTAATTTTTTATGATTTTAAATGACTTAATTAGCTAAAAATTTATGTACAATCATTAAAATACATTTTATAATTCTCTCAAACTCCTTTGACCATAAGAAACCTACCAAAATAAGTCCCATATTTTTTCAATTAATAGTTTAATTTATATAATTAATTCTTGAAAAAATGGGCTAAGAAACTTGATATTTAGGATTTGAGAGCTAGAGGTGTCCCCTGGCCTTGGAAAAATGAAGAGACATCCTCATTATCATGAGGAATCAACACCTAAAGTTTCAAGCAATGTTAAAATATTATTTAATTAATTAAAGTTAAAATAGTCCAGAGTATTTAATGAATTAAAAATCGAAGACATGTAAAATATATTTTATTTTTATTCCATATTATTTTCCATTTTTTCCTGAGCAAGAGGGTGTTTTATTTTATTTTTTTCTACACCAAGTTATATATTTTTTTAAGGTTTTGAATTAAAATAAATAAAAAATAACAAAATTTTCTATTTTTAAAAGTCAGCATCACACAATCCTACGACGACTCCGAACTGCTATTATCGCTCTGCCATTTGACGCCGCCACCTGAGTCAGCTGCCATGTGGCCCTTTCTTTATGTCTTGGCTCCTTGTCCAACTGTATCAGGACTGTCCATCTGATACATGGGGAATCAGGCAGCTCTCTTTTGTCGTCCCTAACTAACCTAGCCCAAGAACTATTCACCTTCTAGGCTTAAGATCTCTCAGTATACTCAAGAAAATCGCATGTGGTTTGTTCTTAATACTTTATCTAGTCCAAAAAATCCTACCTATATGGTCACATTCTCATGAGTCTAAATTATATTTCATAAATGCACAAATCGAGCTCATTTTGGGGGAAAATAGAGTATACCTTAGTCTGAGAGGGGAGGCCTCAATTAGATGCTTTGAGAAGCTTCAGTGGAGTCCAAAATAAAATGATTGAACTGTTTCTTTGCTCTAGTGATTGGTTTAGGCATGAGTTCAGCAAGAGGGTGATGCAGCCTTGGTCTAGAGGTGCGCTAGAGGGCAAGGGACAAGGGGATTTTGGTGGCAAACTTCCTCCTTTCATCTGAGGAAGCTCAAAAATGGTTCAATTTGGAGTTTTGTGGAGTTCTCTATGATGAAAAAGAAGTTCCTAATTTTTTAACTCAAAATTGAGCTCAGGCACTGGGGGTAATGGTTATGAAATTGTTGGAAGGTGCTCAAGTGGTCTTGGAGAAGATCTGGGAAAAATTTGGCAGTCTCCTCAAGATGTTGTTGACCAAAAGAAACTATGTTGAGATTTTCATACCTATTTTACACTGATTTTGATGATATTGCACTTTTAAGAAAGGTATTTTTGATGTTTTGTTGCAGGTATGTTGAATTATGGTCATTGGAGCAAAAAGATTAAAAAAAGAGTGAATTTGGAGAAAAAAGGACCAAAATATGAAGATTTGATCTTGGTCGGCAATGGCAAACTAGACACCGTCGACTACGAGTTTTTTCCCGAGAGTCCAGATTTAAATATTACAGAAGGCCACTGACGGCGAGCAAGTCGGTTCTCTCAACAGATGCATTGAATGTGGACGATTTTTTAACGGACGGTTGGGCAACCCTTGAAAACTCTTCCACAACTTTAAAAGAAACTTTTGAAAACCGAAAAAGGGGGTCTCGACGGGGTGTCCACAGATGTCCATCGGTGTCCGCTGAGTCTTTGTTGTTTGTGGTGCCCATTAGAGTGTAGAGAGTGGATAATATTGTGAAGAATTCTTCGAGAGATTGTATGAGTGGAAGGAAAGTGAGTGATTTCTTCCTCCTTGCCGCTTTAAAGGAGAATTCTGTGTACTGTAAAGAAAGGAAGAGATTCAGAGGAACTTTGAGGAGTTTGCTTGGGGAGAAATTAGACATAAGTTGTATTTACTTATTGAAGTTTGTATGACTTTGCTTTTATATATAAATTCCAAGTTTTGTCATATCTTTTCTATGAGTTCTGAGTAATTTTCTCTGTCTTTCTCATTGTCTTGAGATTTTGTGAAATGGTGATTTGAATTTGTTGTGCCATGAGAAAGTTAAAGAAGTTGTGATGATATTTTCACTTCAATCATAATTTGCTTTTAATTTGACCAACTAATTTGTTAAAAAATATTGAGTTTTACAACTAAAGTGAAGATTACATCCAATATTTAGGGAGGTCAAAGTCCTTGAAAGTTGGGTGCAAATAAATAAGGAAATAAAAATTATCGGGCATAAAATTTGAGACTTTAGAGTGATAGACTAAAATCCTCAATTCGGTCTTATCGTTTGGGTGCTGAAGAGTAGATGTTAGCCCTCAGAGTAGATATTATCGTTTGGGTGCTCAATTTGGTCTGATCGTTTGGGTGCTAAACGTGGAAGCTCCAAAGTGAGAGCCGGTATCCTCCAAGTCTAGCCACAGATTTACTAACCAAGCATAGGATTAGTCAATGTTCTTTATGCCTAGTCAAACGGGTGAATAATAGGTATGCTCCAATTTGGGACAATACAATTTGAACTGATTCAATTTATCCATACACTTAATTTCTTGACAAGGAGAAGGATGCTTTCTTATACATTGAACCTCACATTAGAAACTTTATTAGTAGAATTAGTTAATTTAGAGTTTATTAAAATTACATTTTTATTTCCATTTCCTATTAGTGACAAATATGCAAATTGAACTATTTTATTGTGATTAAGTATTGATTTTTTAAATCCTAGTTGCCTCTAATATTACTCCCTTTGAGATCAATATCCAGGACTCCATTAGAGCCCTGTATTACTTGAGTGATACGTATACTTGCGTTGATAAGTCTAACTTTGCAATTATTAAATATTTTATACACATCTTTATCAAATCTATAATTGCAGTCAAGTTTTTGGCGCCGTAGCAGGGGATTTAATCTTCTAGCAGCACTATCACATTCTTGTATTTTAAAGCATATATAAAGTCGCTATCAGTTGTGCACTCTCTATGTTTTGTCTGTGGGAGGTGATGGTTAAATAGACACGGCCATGTTGACCACTAGAGTTGGCCGGTGAGTGGAAAGGGATGCTTAGGTGGAGGGCTGAGTTGCGCCAATGGCCAATGGGAGTGAGCCAACTCCGTCAGTTCCAATATTGGGTTTAAGGCTTGGGTTGGCTCTTGTTTTGGTGTTTTCTGGTTATTAGGCTTACCGGGCAAACCAGGGCCGGAGGATAGGATGGTCAGGTAAGCGAGAGGGAACTAAATGGAGATTAACACTATAGTTTGATGGTCGGTGGCTAAGATCCACTTGGTTTAGCTACTTATAGGAAGAGATCCCAAAATTCAAGGGACCCTTGGTCAACGCCTCAACTAGGCTAGGCTAGGTGGATCTCTCTTGGTTTCTAGGGTTCAAATGTTGGTTGTGGTGACCATGGCTTGGTCAATTTCAATTGATTTTGTCAAATTTGGCGTTTGGGTTCAAAATTAGGCTTTTAGTTTGAACTCAGGTCTAAGTTGGGTTTGGGTTTGTGTTTACTTCAATTGTTGGCTCAAATTGGTCAAGGGGAATGTTATGAGGAATTTGTAACTAAAAATTGTGGAAATTAATTTGGTTATGTGGTTCAATTTGGGGGAATTTAGCATATGGTCAAAATTGGGTTCAATTGGGTTTCAATTTAGTTTCAATTGGGATTAGGCATGATGAATTTTAATTTGGAGTTGAAATTGTGGATGATTGAAGTCAAATTGGTGGAAAGTAGCGGTAATTGGACCTTATGAGGCAAAATTGGGATTTTGGTTAAAATTTGTCTCATTAGAAAACTTAGACTTCATGAGTGGTTAAGATTGGTTATGGAAGTGTTTGAAATGATTTGTGAGGCATTGAGGAAAATTCGGCCCTCCAAGGGCATATTGGTAATTTTTTCAAAGTTAGTGATATTATAAGAATTTTGGAAATTTTAGATTGTCATGGGCAATTTGGGTGGTTTAAAAGAGTTTGAGGTGATCCTTGGAGAAAATTGAGTAGTTTGGCATTTTTTAAAAACTTTGGGTTTCAAGAGTAATTTGGTAGTTTTGAGGAAGTTTGGCGGCAAAAGGCTAAATTTGGTTTTTGGGTAGGATGAGACCAATTGAGGATGTTAATCACAAAATTACCCTATTTTGATCCGTGAGACCAAGGGAGCTCCCACGGTGGATCTTCCATGTGCTGGTCTTAGTCAGACCCTACCCTAGGGCTAATAATTTAGCAGATCACCCACATGATTTTCCAAAATGGTAAGGGATCAAGCTAAGCATGTTTGGTAAAGGATTTACGTTGTTAGTGACGGTGAGGGGTATTTAGTGTGTGTAAGACTGACCAAGACCACACCACCCAAGGCTGACCCTAAGACCAAACAGTCCTATGGGGATTATTCTTGAGCTTCCCCATATTGGATCTACCTACTAAGTGCTAGATGTTAGAACCAACATGTGGAAATTCAAGTTGAGCAAAGAAGATTTTTAGAATTTTAAACGATGAGGGTTCCTTTAATATTCTTCTAAGAATAACCAACAAGAATGTCTTATGGCTAGATCCTAGGCTTTTTAGGAAGAGGCTAGACCTCGACAAAAAGTGAGGTTAGTAGGGAGATGAGAATAGGATGCCTTACTCCATTAAGGTTGGTCTTACACCTAACTCTAAGTATGTTGAATGTCACATTAGGAAGGAAAACAAAGGGATTCACATCTAAGATAAGTGGAGACAAGCTACATTGGGATGGAAAGCTCAGGGACTCACATCCAACCAAATAGATAGTGGGAGGGAATTAGAATTTACGTACTGACTTTGGGATGATAATTGGAATTTAGGTAAATGCCTAAGAATGAGAATTAGAAGCTTCTTACCATTTAAGGGGGTCTCACATGAATCTCGAGAATTTGAATTTGCTACACTAGGAAGGAAAGCTCAAAGATCCAAACCAAGAGGTAGATTAAGGGAATCATAATTTTGGTACTGACCCTGGAATGAGAGCTAGAGTTTAGATACTAGCCCAAAAATGTGAATCAGAAGACTCTTACCATTTAATGGTGTCTCTCACTAATTTAGAAAATTTGAATTTACTACAATGGGAAGGGAAGCTCAGAAACTCATATCCAACCCAAAAGGTACTGGAAGGGAATCAAATTTTGGTACTAACCCTGAGATGGGAACTAGAATTTATGTATCAGCCATAAAATGAATATAGAAAGTGTCTTACCATTTAAGGGGTTTTTACACTGATCAAAAGAATTTTAATTTACTACATTGGGAAGAAAAGCTCAGGGACACACATCCAAACCACAGAGGTAGTGGACGTAAATCAGAATTTAGGTACAGACCCCGAGATGGGAACTGGAATTTAGGTTCTTGCCCCATAATGAGAATCAGAAGCCTCTTACCATTTTAGGGGGTCTCACACTGATCTCAAGAATTTGAATTTGCTACATTGGGAAGGATAGCTCAGGTACTCAGATCTAACCTAAGAGGTAGCAGTGGGAATCAAAATTTAGGTACTGACCACGGGATGTCAACTAGAATTTAAGGACGAACCCTAGAATTTTAACTGGAACACTCTCAAAATTTAAGGGAGTTTCATATCGATCTTGAGAATTTTAGTTTACTACGTTGGGAAGGAAAGCTCACAGACTCACAACCAACCTAAGAGGTAATGGAAGGGAATCAGAATTTAGGTACTAACCCCGGGATAGGAACTAAAATTTAGGTATCAGGCTTAGAATGATAATCAGAAGCCTCTTGCCATTTAAGTAGTTCTCACACCAATCTCAAGAATTTGAATTTACTATGTTGAAAGAAAAGCTCAAGGACTCACATCCAACCCAAGAGGTAGCAGAAGGGAATCAGAATTTTGGTACTGACCCTAGTAATTTCTTGGAGATGAAAAACTTATGGAAAGGATGCAGAAACTTGTAAAAAGAATTAGAATCCTTGCAACAACCTAGAAATTCCATGAATGCAAAAAACAGGGATGGAATGTAGAAAATTTCTCAATGAAATTGGAATCTTTGCACTGATTCAGAAATTTCATGAATGTAAAAAGCTAGGATGGAATTCGAAAAAATTGTGGATAGAATCAGAATGCATGCACCGACCCAAAAATCTCATGAATGTCGAACACAAGGATGGAATGCAAAAAATTTGTGGATGGAATCAAAGTACTTGCACATAATTAGAAATTTCATGAATGCCGAAAAAAGAGATGGAATACAAAAAATTTGTGGACGGAATCAGAATCCATGAACCGACCTAAAAATTTAATGAATGTAGAAAACAAAGATAGAATGCAAAATATTTATTATCGGAATTGGAATCCTTGGAATGATTCAAAAATTTCATGAAAAATGTGAAGTTTTGTGCAAAAGATGTGAAGTTTCATGGAATTTGTGCAAAGTGTGAGTAGTGGGATTTGTGCTGGGTCAGTGGATTTTGTCCTACTAAGAGTGCGTAGTTTTTGAAGAACATTGGATGTGTGTGGTGAACAAAGAGCCTAAAATCTTGAGAAAAATAATTTATCATTTTTAATCTTTAGTTATTTTTAGTAAGAGGTTTTCCTTCACATTTGATTTTATCTTAACTTTGGATTTTAATTTTCATTTATTATCATTTTTTTTAATTGTTCTTTGTTAGTTACGGTTTATGACCAAGATATGGTCCTGTGGCATTTTAGCAATCATATAAGAGGCAACTCAATAACATGTGCTGAAATCCAAAATAAACTTCATTAAATCTACTTCAAATATGCAGTACAACATATCATATGTTGAAACTATCCAAAAGGACATAATGAGTATGTCAGTGGAAACTGTAGTATCATTTATCATCTTTTCTTTGCTTTGATGTAATGTAAAAAAGTAGCAAGTGTATGTCCATCACTTGTGGTAAGCCTGTGATCAAGTTAACCTTCCAAGCCATGCTCTAGAACTAACGACCCCATGCATATACTTAGAGTTACATCTATATCATAGCTCGTACGAGCGTAATCCCTCCAATGTTGGATCTAGCTAAAATCCAAATGATACTTTGCTGTCAGCCATTCTTTGTAACATGACTGAGACTTTGTGGCATGGCATTCCATTTAATCAATGCTTTGCCATGTCTACTCTATCTGCTTTCAAAATTAGTGTTAAACCAATCAGCAGTAAAATCTCGATTGATCCTTTGGATTCTCCGGGGCCAAAAATATTTCTCTTTTCCCAAATAAGATGTTTCTCTTGCTCATAAATGAAATTGTTCAAAACAACCTACCAAAATCATGATGGTTAATGTGGGGAGGAATGCAATCCCCTTCTTCATAGATGTTGATGATGCATCTATTAAGAGCGCAGTCCGCTGGTAAAATACTTCACCTTACTATCCTTTAGATCATTATCTTTTTTATAGATAAGATAAAATCCACCTCGTCATGTTCTAAAAT
>NW_018164978.1:208858-219258 GCF_001263595.1 Phalaenopsis equestris | reverse complement strand
GGGGGGTGTTCTCTTACTTGTCCTTAATAAAATTATTATAACATCAACATTATATGGTGATTTTTTCCTTCCCCCGCATCCACTTATGCGGCTCGAAGTACATCTTCTTTTTCAGCAAACTGGTTCGACCCCTGTCTATCAAAATAAAGAAACAGTCAAGAATTTTTCTTTCATCTCCTTCAAAGACCGCTTCGGTGTATAGTTGAAGTCCCTCCAGAATACTGATGAACAATCCATGGATTTCCTCATAGTACTCAAATTCTCACTTTAAGACCCTGTTCATCTTTTCTAGCTCCGACTTGGGGATCCTTTGCAACTAACAGGGTTGGTCCTCTGACTCGGTGTCTGAAATGATCCATTTCTACTATGGCTCTTCCAACCACGGTATGTATGGCTCCACATCTAGATGCTCTGCACTCTTGAATATCATGGAAGAAGTTGTATATTCTTTCAAATGTCTTGTAACGCTCTAGGTTGAGGATGTTACACTCTGGGCATTTTTTAAATGCTCCCATTGTTGGTATCCTTCTTGGGATCTCTGAATTGCAAATAGGGCATCCCGATTGAAGCTTATCAGGAACACCGAAGGTGCAGGCTCTACAATTGTTTTTGACCCATCCTCTGTGATTGGAGGGCTGGTGGAAGTCCCCCACATAGTCGGGTTGTAAACTTCTTCTTCTTGAATTAAGGTATGCCTCATGTCTTTTTCTCTGTCACATCTCTTTTTCAATCATTCTAAGGCTCTGTGTTTGCGATGGTTGGCATTCCTACATTGTGTCCTACTTAACTGTACATCTGGAACTCTCTCTGCAAAAGCATTGACTAAGTCTCCTTTCGGCGTCATAATCATTGACTGTAGGTGATCGACCATTTTCGTCAGTTCCTATGCAGCTGGGAGTTTCTCTACCATCTTCCTCTTCAATGTTGAGTCTTCTTTAGTACTGATTTTAGTAGTGCCTGTAGCCCTTCTGCTTCCCGGTAGCTGATACACCTAAAATATATAGTGTTTTGAGACACATTTTTATACCTATTTTTGAGATATTGGGCTTTAATGGACGATATTTGTGTATTTTTGTTTTAGGTACAAATAAAAAAGTAAAAAATGCTAAATGGAGTGAAAAAGTATAATATTTGGAGAAAAAATCTGAAAATGGTGCAAAAGCGTTTTGGTCCTTAAGCGTCAGATCCAGTGTTTAAGCACTAGTGAAACAGAGAAGGCTGTGCCTAAGTGCCAGAGGCCCCGCGCTTAAGTACCAGAGACAATTACGTGACGGTTTACTTAATTGTATTGAATTTTGAAGGGATATTTGAGGCAACTATTAGCTAAAGAGGGTGGTTATGACAACTAGAAACGAAAATATGACTAAAAGACTTATGAAAGGAGGCATCCTTTGGAGAATACATGGAATTAGGACACATGTTGAAGAGTTATCAAGGAACCTCTTAGGGATTTATAAAAGAAGGAAGTTGAGACATTTGAAGTGTGCTTGAAAGTTTTGAAAAGTGTTAGAAAGGGGAAGTTTTGAGAGATAGTTTTGGAGAGATTTTCAGGCACCACAGATTTAGTTTTTCCTTTTCGTTTTTAGTTTTATTATGAGAGTCAAGGGTAATGTAAAAGAGAAGAGATTCAAAGGAACTTCAAGAGTTTGGTTTTGGTGGAGGATTTGAGATAAGGGTGGAGGATTTGAGATAAGTGTTTATCTTTTATTTTTAAACTACTTTTGGTTTTTATCGAGACTTCTTGTTAGTTTGACAATGATTTCTACTTTTAAACTCAAGTTTGGTTTTGTTTTTTCCATGAATTCTGAGTAGTTTTCTTTATCTTTCTCCTTGAAGTGATAAGTAATTAAAACTGTTGGATGGAAGTTATGGAAATTATTGATCTTTAATATTGGAAAAAGCTGTATTGATTTAAATCCATGCACTTCATTTTCTTCTTGAATTGGCCTATCCAGATGTTAAAATTTATTGTGAGAACATCTAAGAACCAGGCCGGTATTGTCTCAGCCGACAATTGGAAAGAAACACATGAGGTTGTATGAATAAGAATGTAATTCATATGGTTTACTTCAAATAAATAGGGAAATAATCTTTGAAAGGTGCAGAGTTAGAGGACTTTCAAGTGACAAGTTAAGCCCCCAATTTGGTTTATTATTTTAGGTTCTGATACGAGATGTTAGCCCCCATGTGGAGGGAGTCAAGGGAACTATAATGCGAGAGCTTGTATCTTCCCTGTCTAGCCGGTCTTCAGAACTATTCAAACTTTAAATTAGCCAATTTTTTATAGCATCTTTAGTAAGGGTAAAGAATATTATTGCTCCTATTTAGCAGAACACAATTTGCATACTTCAACAATAGAATTCCTATATTTATTACTCACTCATGATAAGAAGAAAGATGTCTTCATATCAAGTGTTTCTTTTTTACAAAAACTAAAGTTATCATTAGATGTTTTATTGTATTGTCAAAATATAAAAAAAACCAAAAAAATTTGAATTTTACATACTATAAAAATATCTATAGTTTAAATAATTGTTTTTTTTAATAGAAGGTTTGTTGATAAATAGTGCGTATTGCTTATTTTCCCTATGGGCTTGACATTCAGGTCTTCAACAAAAAGTCGTATATTACTTAATAATGATACATATACTTACATAATATCCAAATATATATACAAATTAACGAGTTAAATTCTTATTTTCTCCAGGATCAAGTTTTTGGTTCTGTTGCAAAGTAAGGAAACATAAGTGAAAAATATCATCACAGACATTGCTATATTGTCGCATATAAGCAATATTCAGATATCACGTTTTTGGTTCCATTGCCGGGGAAGATTTTAAAAGTTTATTGAAAGCCAATTTCTATTTTTAGAAAGTCTTATTTAGACTTTAAAAATTATTGTAGGAATATCTTGTTGTAATATTTTATTTTATGTTAGTGTATTCATCGTTCAGGTTCTAAAGGACTAGTGCCCTACAATTCTGAATTAAAAAGAACTGTTAAAGAAATTAGAAAAAGTAAAAAAATTAAAAATTTTGAAAAATCTAAAAAAATTACAGAAATGACAAACCAAAATGATCAAAATGCTGAAATTCATCAAGAATATAAAACTTTACGAGATTATGTCAACCCTGCGGTAGATGAACTCAATTGTAATATTCAAAAACATATTGTAGTGGTTAATTCATTTAAACTTAAACATGTTATGATTCAAATGATATCAAATAATCAGTTTGGGGGGTCACCAACTAAAGATCCAAATTTACCTTTTGCCAATTTTCTAGAATTGTGCACTACATTTAAATACGATGGTGTATCAGATGATTTCATAAGACTTAGGTTATTTCATTTCTCACTAAGGGATAAAGCTAAGATGTGGTTAAATTTGTTAGCACCTGAATCTATCAGAACTTGGGGTGATTTAGCACAAAAATTCCTTGCTAAATATTTTCCACCATAAAAAAATGCAAAGCTTAGAAATGATATTACAACTTTTAATCAGTTTGAAGGGGAATCTATCTATGAAGCATTAGAACAATTTAAAGAACTCTTAAGAAAGTGTCCACAATTATAGAAATAACCCCTACTACTGTAACTCTGCAGTTAACAAATCGTTCAATAACTTACCCTATACGAGTTATAGAAGATGTCCTGGTGAAAGTGGATTAATTTATCTTTCCTATTGATTTCATTATGATGGATGTGGAAGAGATACTTATCATTTTGGGGAGACCTTTCTTGGCCGCAGGAAGAGCAACGATAGATGTACAGAAAGGGGAATTAACAATGCGCATCAATGATTAAACTATTACTTTTAGTATGTCAAAATCAATGAAATGTCCTACAAAAAGTAAAGATAATGAATGATATAAAATGGATGTTATAAGATATCAAGGTGAATATCATTCCAAAACTAATTATGAAGAAAAATCTGAAGTAAAAGATTTGGGACATGAGCAAGAAGAGAAATTAGATAAATGTGAAGATGTTGTTAAGGAAGATTCAAACTATGTTCCATAGGAAGATTCAAACTATGTTCCATCTATGTTCCATAAAGTTTTGAAATTTTGGACATGATAGAAAAAGATAAATCATTTTGTCCATCATTAGAAAAACCTCCAGAACTCGAGTTGAAGTTGCTTCCTGATCTTTTAAAAATGCCTTTTTAGGAGATTCCTCTACTTAGATTCCTCTACTTTACTTGCCTCTACTTTACTTGTTATAATTTCCTCAAGATTAACGATGGAAGAAGAAGAAAGGTTGATGGAAATTTTGAAAAATTTTAAGAAATTCTTTGGATAGACAATTACTTGTATTAAAGGAATCAATCTTTCAATTTTTATGCATAGAATTCATAAGGAAGAGAACTGCAAACCCATAACTGATCCTTAAAGGAGATTGAATCATGTTATGAAAGAAACTGTTAATAAAGAAATTTTAAAATGGTTAGATGTTGGAATTATCTACTTTATTTCAGATAGTGCATGAGTTAGTCCAATTCATTGTGTTCCTAAGAAAGGAGGAATAACTGTGACTATGAATGAACATAATGAGTCAATACCTATGAGACAAGTCTCAGGGTGGCGAATATATATTGATTATAGAAAATTAAATCTTGCCACTAGGAAAGATCATTTTCCACTACCCTTCTAGATCAAATGCTAGATAGACTAGCTAGCCATAAATACTTTTTTTTATGGATATACCAGTTATCACTATGTACAAATAACTCTTGAGGATCATAATTAAAAACTTTTACCAGTCTTTATGGTACATTTGCTTTTAGAAGAATGCCCTTTGGTTTTTGGTAATGCCCCTACTACACTTCAAAGATGTATGATGACCATTTTTTGTGATTTAATTGAAAAAGGGATTGAAGTATTTATGGATGATTTTTCACTATTTGGAACTACATTTGACTGATGTTTAGAACATTTATCAAAAGTTCTTAAGCACTGTGAAGAAAAAAATTTAGCCTTTAATTGGGAAAATTGTCAATTTATGGTAGCAGGAGGAAATGTATTAAGACATAAAATATCATAAAATGGTATGGAAATAGATCTTGCTAAAACTTAAGTGATCACTAATTTACCTTATCCAATAATTGTTAGCAAAATTATGAGTTTTTTAAGACATGTTGGGTTCTACAGAAGATATATTAAGGACTTTTCAAAAATTACTAAGCCTTTATGTAATTTATTGGAGAAAAATGCAATTTTCAATTTTGATGAAAAGTGCTTAAAAGCTTTTGAGATATTATAGAAAAAATTAGTCTCTGCACAAGTTATAGTTTCATCAGATTAGAGAAAATCTTTTGAAATGATGTATGACGCTAGTGACTATGCTAGTAAAACTCTTAGTGAAACTGAAATTAATTATACAACAACTAAAATAGTAGAGTTATTAGAAATAATATATGCCTTTGATAAGTTTAGATCATATTTAATTGGAATTCATTGCGTAGTTCATGCAGATCATTCTGCTATTAAGCACTTAATGAGAAAGAAGGATGCTAAACCTAGACTTATCAGATGGATTCTTCTTTTATAAGAGTTTGTCTTTGAAATAGTAGATAGGAAGGAAATTGAAAATCAAATTGCTCATCATTTATCCAGACTTGAGTTAGAACAACCACTCTATTATGAAAAAGAAAGCAAATAACATTTTTTAGATGAAAAAATGTTCAATATTAATGAATAGCATGTTTCGTGGTATGCCGACATTGTGAAATTTCTTGTTACTGATATTATACCCTATAGAATGACATACCAACAGAAGAGGAAATTTTTTTTCTGAAGCTAAGACTTATTTTTTGGATGACCCATTTTTATATAAACAAGGAAAGGATCTTATTATTTGAAGATGTGTACCTTTAGAAGAAACTTATGAAATTACCTAAAAATGTTATAATTCTGATTTTCAGAGACATTTTGGTGTTGATAAAATAACATACAAAATTTTACTATCTAGGTTCTATTGGCCTACTTTTTTTAGAGATGTTAATGCTTATATTAAAACTTCTAATAGATGTCAACGAGTAGTCAATATTTCTAGAAAAAATGAGATGTCCCTCAATTATATGCTTGAAGTTGAAATATTTGATGTTTGAAAATTATTTTTCGTGGGACCATTTATTTCATCTTTCAGAAATTTATATATACTGTTAGCAGTGGACTATATATCCAAATGGTAAGAAGTTGTTGCTTTACCTCAATGTGATGCTCATAGTGTTGCAAAATTTCTGAAAACAAACATATTTTGTAGATTTGGGATGCCGAGAGTTATCACTTACCAGTTGAACTTGAACATAAAGCATATTGGGCGATTAAAGAGTCCAATTATAATTTGAAAGATGCTAGTGAGAAAAGTTTTTTGCAATTAAATTAGCTTGAAGAGATAAGGAGTGAATCTTACGAGAGTGCTAAGATTTAAAAAGAAAAGATGAAGATGTGGCATGACCGAAGGACTCTTATTAAAAATTTTCAGCCAACGCGACAAGTACTGCTATATAATGCAAGGTTAAGATTATTTCTAGGAAAACTTAAGTCTAGGTGGATGGGCCCATTTATTATGATAAAAGTTTATCCTTATGGAGCTATGAATATTAAAAATCCTAAAACTGAGAAAGTGTTTAAAGTGAATGAGCATAAATTGAAACCTTATTTAATAAGGGATCAACATAAATTTAATGATCAGATGATGTTGGGTCAACCAAAAAAAACACTGGTTACGTCGGGCTGACGACATTAAACCAAGCGCTTTGTGGGAGGTAACCTATAGTATTTAGTGTTTTTTTATTTGAATGTTGTTTGTGTGAGATTAATTAAAATTGGGGTAGTATTTTTGAGACTATTATGTGTTAGTACTGATTTTAAGACTTTATTTAGAGATCCAGATAAGATAAAATAAAAATTTGGGCATTAAGTTGACTGGTGCAAAATTAAACACTGGCGCTTAAGCACCAATATTCGGTACTTAAGCGTGTGAGTTAAAAACTATGTGGAAATTTCAGATTATAGAAGATTTAACTGTAATTGGTTGACTAAAAGGTGCCAAGGCAGTTTTAGGACGTGCCTAAGAGTTACTAGAGGGATTTAGGCCTATACATAGAAGGTTTTTGTGAAGGAATTTTTTCATTTCTAGCCATAAAAGTCTAAGAGAAATTGAGATTTAAAGAAAATGTCTTCATGGGAGAAGGATTTGAGGAAAAAGGAAGAAACCATGAGGAAAAGGTTCATTAGTCAAAGGACACCCAAAGTACACCAGAGATGTATAACGGTTTCTTAGCCGTTATTATTGAAGGAATATTGGAAAAGATCAACAAAATTAAGACTATCGGCTTTACTGAAGACAAAAGTAATTGCAATTCATGCACATCTAGAGCATATTGGATGGAAATTGAAAATACAATTCAACCATACTAGTTATATAGAGGAAGCGGATAAGGAGATGTATCTTAAACAGAAATGGATAGAAGAAGATAGTATAAGAGCTCGTCACCACCGTCCATTTTATCAACTTTATATTCCGATTGCCCAACGAGAGACTAATGAAAGACCGGAAATTTTCCTAACAAATGAAGAATGGAATTAAGTTCAGTGTTAAAGTTTGTTTGTTAGAAGTTGTTGTTTAAAGTGTTATATGTTAAATACTATTTTTTAAGTTTATGTTAGTTTTATTAGTGTTCGTATTTAGAAATATTTTCTCATCCGAGACTATTTGGAGTGAGAATTAAGCGTTACATGTATTTGTACTCGTTTTGGAATGAATTTAAATGTTTTTTTAAGAAAATTTGATTTATTTTTAACCTCGAATCGCATTAATTATATTGGAGAATTTTAAGAAAAAAAAGAGTTAAGGGAGAGTAAAACAGTCATTTAAGTATTATGGGACCATTTAGGGGTGGCATACTTAGGCTTATAGTGCATTTTACTTAAGTTCAAAAATATCAAAAATCGTGCACTCGCACTTAAGTGCCACATTCTCGCGCTTAAGCATGATGTAGCCCTAGAGGCACGCGCCTAAGTGCCAAATATCCGCGCTTAAGTGTCGGTTCACAAAAATCGGTTCACGAACGGTTAAAAGTGAAAAATAACCACAAAAATTGCCATTTTTATTCTTATCGTCACCTTCAACTTCTCGAGTTCGCAATTTTGAAGTCTAAAGCAAGCAATTTTGTGGAGGTTTCTTAGTGGAATTGAGAAAAATTTCTTAGATTTGGATGTCTTGATCTAAGAGCTTCACTTCTATGTAAAAATTTTGGATTTTCTCCATGTATTTTGAGTACATTTGGAAGAACCCAAAAATCACTATTCATGATGAAAATTGAGGAAAAATCTATCGAAATTGCGTAGAAAGTGTAGTTTATTCTTATAGAAGTTGAGTTTAGTAGATTATACTTGATTTTTGAAGTTATTGTGGAATTTTCTGAAGTTTGTAGAATGGCACCAAGAATGAAGAGGAGTAAAGAAAAAAACCCCTTTAATCGAGCAAGTTTTGTGAGTTCAAAAGCTAAACATAAGTACAGTGATGCTCTGTAATCATGAAAACTTATGCAGGAGCAATGTTTCAAAAATCTATGTGGATCCATAGAAGAGTTGATCCTTCATCGACAATGGGAATGATTCTGCCATTTTTCTTTTGTGGTCATTATTTATGTAGTTAGGGAGTTCTATGCTATCATGCCTGAGGCTGAAGACGATTGAGTCATGACTAGAGGAAAATTGGTACCTTTTTCACCAGAGGTAACCAATATGTTTTGCCATCTACCACCTGATACTTTGTGTTTTTATGCAAACTGTACTCCTACTGAGGTGGAGCTAGATGAGATTACTTCTTATTTGATTGATGCAAGAGGGCTCTAGAAAATTACAAGTGAAAGAAGAGTCGATTTTTACTCCTCAAAGTTAAAGGCACCTTCAAAGGCATGGCACTATTTTATTTCAGCCCGTCTATTGCCGAGAAAACATCTCATTAAAGTTTCCAGAGAGAGAGAGCAACATTGAACTATTGTATTCAGGAAGGCAAGCTCATCAATATTGGAGCTTTGATCTATCACACTTTCATCAATTCTACCACTGTCGTTACTACTGCGTCTTTTGGATTTGCTTCCTTAATATTTTCAATATGTGAGCAGGCTAGAGTATGATATGATAGTTGGGAGGAAGTATTGTTGCCTCTAAAGCCAATTACAAGTGTTAATGTGAAGTCATATTTGGAGCATTCTTTTTTTGGCTGAAGAGGAGGATTTTCAAGTAGTTATGGAATGACAGTGTCTGCTACTTCTACCTCTGTTGCATCTACATTTAGACCATCTATAGACCATCTACCTTCCATCTACCTTACGAGCTTCTACTTCTAGAGGTGAGTCTATGGAAACTCAAAGACAACTATTGCAGAGGATGATGGAAAATATCAACTATACTATAGATAAGGTAAGAAATTTAGAAAGTCTTGCAGATCATATTGATGGGTATAATAGAAGAAAAAGTGATTATGAAGAGAAATTTCATTGATCTCTGGAAAACCTCATTAGGGGTAACCAAGGAGTGCAATTTCCTCCATATCCTAGATACACTGATTACGAGTTTACAAATGTTTGGAATAACGGTGATTCTGAGGATGATGAGGAGGTGGACTGAGTGATTTATTTTTGTTTTTGTAATATGTGTTGAACTACGTGGTTTGGACTTGCTACATCTGTATTTGTGTATCTGTTTAGACCTTGTGATGTGTGAGACTTTTATTTTGTTTAATTATATTGTGATGTTTTGTTTTGTTAGTATTTCATTTTAAATTCTAGGCTAGTGATTGTTGTTGTGTGTTGATTATTGTGTTGTTGATTGTTGTGTGTTGATTATTGTGTTTTAGTTAGTTAGGATTGAATTTATTTTTATGTCTTGTGAAAAGTTTAAAATCTTGCTAACTTTAGTTTTAAATTTCAAACTTAAGAAAAACTGCTACCCTATATTTTTCTTTTATCTTTTTAGTGTGTTTGATTTTATGTTAAAACTGGAAATCAAAGTTAGTGTATTAGTTTGTTTTTATGTTTGTACCCACTACTTAGAAGTCTTTTGAATCTCTACATGTTGAATTTAAATGAAAATGATAGAAAATTAATCAAAAATTAATTTTACTCCTGCTTTTAGTTTTATACTTGTAAAATTAGGGTATAAAAATTCTTGTAAGCATGTTATTTCAAATTCTTATTCCTGCTTTTCTATATCTGCTGCTAAACAGTTTAATCTTGTTAATAATTTAAGTTTGGAGGGGATGAAAAATATTTTCAAAACTTGAATTTTATTTATTCTCAAATGTGCTACAAGTGAATTTGATTTGAAAAAAAAAATGATCATGTATATGAAGTTATATTAGGGAAGTAAAATTTTATTATAGAAATG
>NW_018164978.1:150994-208779 GCF_001263595.1 Phalaenopsis equestris | reverse complement strand
CTTTAGTAATAAAAATTGTATTTTTGAAAAATTTAGAATGTTGAGTAATGAAGAAAAACTTTCAGTTAAAAATTTTATGTAGAAAATTTTAAATGTAGTGTAACTATCTTTAGTAATAAAAATTGTATTTTTGAAAAATTTAGAATGTTAGACTTTTATTGTTAATACTTAAATTTCTTTTATTAAAAATAATTTTCAAAACTATTATTTTATTTATAAGCAAAAGATTTATTTCAGGACTTTGCTTTAGGAAGGAGAAGTGGAATTCAAAACCATTAAAAGCCTATCAAGATATAATAATTCTTGCCTGAAAAAGACAAAGAAAAAGAGAAAGAAGAGAAAGAAAAGAATCCTTGCCTGAAAAAGAAAAAGAAGAAGAAAAGAAAAAGAAAAAGAAAAGAAAAGAAAAGAAATGTAAGGGTGGAGAAGCTTGAGGATTAGTGCCTAATCAAAAATTAGTTCTACATTTGATCTTTTTAAAGTATAAGAATTGATAAAATCTTAAGCTTAGAGATATAATATGGTAAGTAAAATTAATTTTAATAAAAATTCTTAAGTAGAGATAATAAAAGGACTAAATTTTAAATTTAGAAAATCTACAATATTTCTGAATTAGATAGGTACCCTTATTTTCATATTTCTTAACATTAAAAATGTCTAAACTTTAAGTTGGTCACATTTACTAAACATTTTTTTTCTAAATTGGACTATTATATTTCTAAATCTAAGTTTTAGTAACTCCTAAAGAAACTCAAATACATATCATACTTATTTAGTTTTTAAAGATTGAGGTGTCACTTGAGGACAAGTAACATTTTAAGTTTTGGAGATTTTGATAGACCTATAATATATAGTGTTTTTAGACACATTTTTTTACCTAATTTTCAGATATTGCACTTTAATGGAATGTATTTCTGTATTTTTCTTTCAGGTACAAGTAAAATGGTGAAAAATGCTAAAAGGAGTGAAAAAAGGATCAAATTTGGAGCAAAAATGTTAAAATGGTGCAAAAGTGTTTTGGCGCCTAAGTACCAGATCTGGCGCTTAAGTTCCGGTGAAATAGAGAAGGCCGCACCTAAGCACGTGAGGCCCCGCGCTTAAGAGCCAGAGGCCAGAGGCAGTTATGTGATAGGCAGTTATGTGATGGTTTACTTCATTTTACAAAATTTTGAAGGGACATTTGAGGCACCTATTGGCTAAAGAGGTTTGTTATGGCCACTAGAAATGAAAATATGATTAAAAGACTTGTGAAAGGAGGCATCTATTGGAGATTACAACGAATTGAGACAAATTTTTGAAGAGTTATCAAGATACCTCTTAGAGATTTATAAAAGATAGAAGTTGAGACTTTTTGAAGTGTGCTTGAAAGTTCTGAAAAGTGATATAAAGGGGGAGTTTTGAGATATAGTTTTTGGAGAAATTTTTTGAAAAGTTCCCCTATTTAATATGATGAATTAACTAGGTTTTATATTAAGCAAGGTTCAGAAAAGCTCCCTATAAGGGCAAACCCCTATAGTTAATTACATCTTAGAAAATTGAGGTCACCAAAAAAAAACTCTCGGTAAAAATAAGGAAACGTTATCTTCAAAGAGGTAAAAAAGATAGGGCTTTTCAATGATATCGGACAAAGTGGTGTGAAAGGGGAATGATTCAAATTTGCAACATTTATTGTAGAATCCAAAAGAGAAAGAACTAAGGGAAGTCGTAGATCCAGAAGAGAACCTCGGTGACTTTCCAGTCTATCTAATAGTTTGGTTTCAAATTTGAGGATGAATTATTTAAATGTTTCATCCTGCCAATTTTATTAGTTAGAACTTACATTTGCGTGAAAAGATCATACAAATAGACTCGAAGATGTGAGGATTTACGTCATGACGGACGATAACCTTGGAATCTTAAGACGAGTTAGGGCTTATATTGTACAGCAGAGCTGTACAATGGCTTAAAAAAAGGTTGAGGATTTATGTTACATAAGCAAACAACCTCAAAGTCCTATGGCTTGGTTATTTATTTCTAAGGAAAGATATGTTGTTGTAGATCCTCTTGCTATTGAAGATGGTCATGTTTCCCACAATGTTAGCTCCAAGTTACTTACCGTGATGAGTTTAAGTTTTCGAATGTGTCAAGTTATGATGTGAAATCAAATGTCCCTATGGTTATTATCATTTAAAAATTATGGGGCATATTAAAGTTGATTAAAGTGACACCTATTAGGATCCTACAATTCCCTCATTCAGGAACCACTATTTTCTATTAGATTCACTAAGTCCAAATGAATTTACTAATCCCAACTTAATGAGTTCCATACTTTCATGTAGACCGTTGGAAGTTTCGTTAGCAACCGTAGGTTACCTCCTCTTAGGGATTCTCGATCATCTGATAGAGACGTCTTAATTTAGTTGTTGTTGCTGTTTTTTTATGTTTGTGATTAAATTTTGAGTTGTCTTATATTTTGATTATTGTATCGATGAATTTTATCTTGATTGATTTTAGTTTTGGTTTTGGTTTTGCTACTATCCTAGCAGAATTAGTTTTCATGCAAGGTGACATCATTGTTTAACATGCAAGTTTTACAAGTATAAAAATATAATGTTGAAAGTACAATGAAAGATAGTATTGTAAACTGTAAAGGCGTACCTCGCTAGTTTTCTCGTTCCACCACCTAAAAGGTCAGTACTTGCAAGGCATGTATATTGTATTGCAAGGAATTTAAATTGTATGAGTAGATGAAGGTTTAGCTACCAAACCACAAGCTATGATTTGGTTGGATTTTGAGGGATCCTAGTAGATGATTTTAGAGCAAAATATGGCAAGTCCAATTGTCGTTCGGAATGTCCAATAGATGTCAAGATGTTTGAGGCATGTCCCCGGATCACTTTGAAAATCCCTTGAAATACTCCAAGTTCATTTTTGGACTTATGATATTATTCCATTAACCATCAGAGGTCAAAGTGTGACTATTCAGTTGCTCAGTGAAACTTGAAAATTTAATCTTCCTGAGGATAGAATTCTCAATTAATATATTGAAGTTTCACTTAAGTGTTATGTGGGTGGGTGTCCCTAAGGAAAATCAAGGTCTTTTAAGATTGTGGTGCCCATAATTAAGGTCAAGCTTTTAGTGTTTAAAAATTTTAATCACCATTTATTTTTTCTTTTAAATTTGATCAATTGAGTTTAAATATTGAGCCTAGGTCACTACTCAGCCTTTAAGAATCGTGATGGGTGAAATGGTGTTTATCAAGATTTTGATTTCAGTAATTTATATCAATATCAAATGGTAAAACTATCCTTAATTTTGGACTTAAGAGAAGTAAACTATCATATTTTCCACTTAAGTTTATCACTTAAGAATTGTTTGATCTCAGTTGACTTCCAAGTTATGAAGATTAGGGAGATTATGATTTTTCTTTATGTTGTGCAAGGATGGTGAATGGGTTTCTACCCTTAACCCCATTGTGTTTCAATCATCCAATCATATTTATTAAGATCAAAATTACCCATTTTCCCATGGTTAATCCTAATATTTTGATTAGGGTACCAAAGTCTAAAGTGACTACTTTGCCCTTGCAACAATTCACCTTCTAACTCATCAAACACATCTCAAATGATTTAGAGGGTTTAGAGTTTGATATCCATGAGTTAATTATAATGTTAGAGGAGAACATGTGGACCTCTCAAAATTTTGTTTTAATTTATATAATTATTTAAATTTAGAAGATAGGATTTTCAAAAGTTAATTTATTTAATTATCCAAAAAAAATTATATTTATGGAAATATTATTAAAGATTTGCTAAGGTCAGAGAAACACTTAGAAAAAATTTCATGATTTTTTGAATCAAATTTCTATTATTATTATTTAATTATTTAATCAATTTAAATGATAAAATTGAATAGAAATTAATATTTTAATTGCAAAAATCATTTTTATATTTTTAATATACTTCTCTGAATTCAAAAAACCAAGAGAATCAAATCTTATATTTTGTGATTTTTAATTTATTTATTATAAATATTTTAGTTGGAAAACATGAAAAATTCATTTATAAGCCCACAATTGTTCTAGGAGCTTCTCATGCCATCCTTTTTATTCTCGTCCAATGTTTTCTTTAAAATCAGCATGTGTATCCTTTTGGAAGCCTCAGCTAGGTCGTTCACTATGGGGTAATAAATTGTAGAGTAACTCCAATCTATTCCTTATCATTTAATGAAGCTATTGATCTTTGTGATATTAAAGGATGATCCTTTATCATAAATAACTCTATATAGGACATCAAAATGGTAGAAGATCTGACTCTTGAATAGTTGAAAAACATGGTGCATTGTAATCTTAAGCAACGACACTGCCTCTACCCACTTAGAGAAGTAATCTGAGGCTACATAAAAAATTGGTCTTTTTGAAGACGGAGGGTCTATCAGACCCACTATGTTTGTACCTTAACACTCAAATGGCCACAACACAACCGTCAGATCTAGCACATTTGGTGGTTGTTGGAAGACCACTCCGTGCACTTGACACAAGTGACATTTTCTAGCAATGTCCATACAATCTACCAGTACTCCTGACCAGTAATACTTGAGTCTTTTCATCTTCATCTTCATCTTTCGCCTTGACTGATGAGCTTCACAAAATTTGGCATGTACTTCTTTGATGATATCTTGTGATTCTGCTTTGTTCAGACATCGCAGCCACATCTGACCAAACGACTATCTGTAAAGTACATTCTCCACTAGAGCATATGACAGAGCTCTTCTCGTGATGTGATATGCTTATGACTTTTCATCTGGAATTCTTCCTTTTTACAAATATTCTTATCAACATCTGCGACAATATTTGATATCATCGGCCACTGCAGCCACTATCTCTTCTTCTTTTCCATTTATGTGCAGACTTTCAAAGTAAATATGCAACTAAACTTCATGTCCTTATGTCTTAATATAAATGTAAACTTCCATGGACATGCTAATTTCTTAGCGAGTTTAGCTAATGTGTCAGAATGAGCGATATCTCACCAAGAAATTCTATACATTGTCACACCGGGAATATGTTCCACCAACTTCATTGTGTACAGAAGATATTCTGCTAACCTTGGCTTAAAAATTTTGTATTAAACAATAATTTGTTGAATCATGAGATGTGAATCACTATAGATGACAATGTCCATTATCTCCACTGATTTTGTAAACTATAATCCAGTTATCAATGCTTCATGCTCTACTTCATTATTGGTACATGGCTCTATCAAGTGGTAGGAAAACTTTAACATTCCCTGATCTAGTGTAACTAAAATCAGACCAGCCCCTATTTTTTTTTGTCCAAATGTTTGTAATCCTTTATCTTTTTTGGCTAACATAGCTCTGTTGAAATACATTTCCCAACATCTAACACTAGAAGATCGTACTTATAATATTTTCTCATTTGGTAGATCATCATTAAGTGGAGGCTTAGCTGGTTGTGGGTACACTACGAGGAAGTCTGCTAAAATGTTTCCTTTGATTGCGTGAAGTGGTAAAAAGTTATATCGAATTGCAATAAAATCATCGACCTACTTGCTAAACGTCCAAAAAGTTTTGGTTGGTTCATAAAATATTGCAAAGGATTAACACTAAAAATAAGGGTGATTCTGTGAGAAAGCATGTAATGTCTATGCTTTTGGGTGGATAAAATCAATTCTATACAATTCTTCTCAAAAAGAGGATGTTGTACCTCCGCTAGTATTAGATGTCAGCTCAAATAGTAGAGTGTCTTTTCCTTTTCCTCAACATTGACTTGAGTTAACAGGGCTCCGAGAGAGTCGTCTAAAGCCGCAATATAAAGTATTAATGTCTTTTACAGTATAGGGGCTACCAAAACATGAGGTGTCATTAAATACTGCTCAATATCCTCAAAGGCCTATTTGCATTTCTCTTCCAAGAAAAACTTGGCATCCCTTTTACATAATGCAGAGAAGGTCTAACACGTACTTAACAGATTAGATATAAGGTGTCTAAGATATGTTAGTTTACCATAAAAGGATCGTAACTTCTTCAAGGTTTTGGGAGGCAACATTTACATTGTGTTGGCACTATTTCGGTGTTAGAGAGTTGCCTGTTGGAAGCTGTCGGCTGCTGGAATCGAAATCTCGTCGCTCACTTCGCGTTGGAAGCTATTAGTCACCGGAATCGAAATCCCGTCGTGTACTTTGGAATGACATTTTAATTTATATATATATATATAGTTTAGAAAAGTATGAAATCAAATTGACCTAATGTTTTTCATAGTTTAAATGAAAGAGAACTATACCTCATACCCTGTATCCATCTCGAAGGATAAGCACAAGACTTAAGGATGAGACTCTATTAAATTAACCAAGAAACATATGACATCCGTTTGGTCTGTGAATTCATTTTGTTTGCCGATAAGTTCTTCTTTTTAATATGAAGAATTAAATAAGGTTTCTATTAAGCTGGATTCGGAAAAGCTTCCTATAAGGGCTAGCCCCTTAGAAAAACAAGGTCACAAAAAAAATCTTGGTGAAAATCAGGAAATGTTATCTTTAAAGAGATAAAAAAAGATAGAGCTTTTCAATGATATCAGACAAAGAGGTTTTAAAGGGGAATCATTCAAATTTGCAACATTTATTGTAGAATTTAAAAGAGGAAGAACTAGAATATGCCATAGATCTGGAGGAGAACCTCGGCGGCTTCCCAGTCTATTCAATTGTTTGGTTTCAAATTTGAGGATGAATTATTTAAATGTTTCATCATGCCAATTTTATTAGTTAAGACTTATATTTGTGTGAAAAGATCATATAAATAGCTTGGAAGATGTGAGGATTTAGGTCGTGATGGACGACAATCTTAGAATCCTAAGACAAGTTCGGGCATATATTGTACAGCAGAGCTGTACAATAGCTTAAAAAAATGGTTGAGGATTTATGTTACGTAAGACAATAACCTCGAAGTCCTATAGCTTGGTTATGTATTTCTAAAGAAAGATCTGTTGTTGTAAATCCTCTTGCTATTGAAGGTGGTCGTGCTACCCACAATTTTAGCTCTAAGCTCCTTGTCGTGACGATTTCAAGTTTTCTAATATGTCAAGTTATGATGTGAAATCAGATGTGCCTATAGTTATGGTCATTTAAATATTGTGGGGCATATTAAAGTTGATTAAAGCGACACCTGTTAGGATCCTTCAATTCCCTCGGTCAAGTACCACTATTTTTTATTGGACTCACTAAGTCCAAATGAATTTACTAAACCCAACTTAATGAGTTCCATACTTTCATGTAGACCGTGGGAAGTCTCGTTAGCAACCATAGGTTACCTCCTCTAAGGGATTCCCGATCATTCGATAGAGACGTCTTAATTTAGTTGTAGTTGCTGTTTTTTAATGTTTGTGATTAAACTTTGAGTTGTCTTACATTTTGATTGTTGTAGCGATGAATTTTATCTTGATTGATTTTAGTTTTGGTTTTGGTTTTACTACTATCATAGTTATTTTAGTTTTCATGCAAGGTGACATCATTGTTTAACATGCAAGTTTTATAAGTATAAAAAAATAATGTCGAAAGTACAATAAAAAATGGTACTGTAAACTGTAAAAGCATGTCTAGCGAGTCTTCTCGTTCCACTACCTAAAAGGTTAGTACTTGCAAGGCATGTATATAGTATTGCAAGGAATTTAAATTGCATGAGTAGTTCAAGGTTTAGCTACCAAACCCCAAGCTATGATTTGTTTGGATTTTGAGAGATCCTAGTAGGTGATTTTAGAGCAAAATATGACAAGTCCAATCTGTCATTCAGAATGTCCAATAAATGTCAAAATGTTTGAGGCATGTCCCCGGATCACTTTGAAAATCTCTTGAAATATTCCAAGTTCATTTTTGGACTTATCGTGTTATTCCATTAACCATCAGAGGTCGAAGTGTGACTATCCTGTTGTTCAGTGAAACTTGACAATTTAATTGTCCTGAGGATAGGATTCTCGATTAATATATTGATGTTTCACTTTAAGAGTTATGTGGGTGGGTGTCCCTAAGGCAAGTCAAGGTCATTTAATATTGTGGTGCCCATAATTAAGGTCAAGCTTGTAGTGTTTAAAGATGTTATTCACCAATTATGTTATCTTCTAAATCTGATCAATTGAGTTTAAATATCGACCCTAGGTCACTACTAAGCCTTTAAAAATCATGATGGGTGAAATGGTGATTATCAAAATTGTAATTTCAGTAACTTATATCCATATAAAATGGTAAAACTATTCTCAATTTTGGGCTTAAGAGAAGTAAACTATCATTTTTCCGACTTAAGCCTATCACTTAAGAATTGTTTGATCTCAGTTGACTTCCAAGTATTGGAGATTAGGGGGATTATGATTTTTTTGATGTTGTGCAAGGGTTGTGAATGGGTTTCTACCCTTAACCTCGTTGTATTTCAATCATCCAATCATATTTATTAAGATCAAAATTATCCATTTTTTCCTTGGTTAATCCTAATATTTTGATTAAAGCACCTAAGTCTAAAATGACTACTTTGTCGTTGGGGCACTTCACCTCATCAAACACAACTCAAATGATTTAAGGGGTTTAGAGTTTCATATCCATGAGGTAATTATAATGTTAGAGGAGAACATGTGGACCTCTCAAAATTTTGATTTAATTTATATAATTATTTAAATTTAGAAGATAGGATTTTCAAAAGTTAATTTATTTAATTATCTAAAAAAAATATATGCATGGAAATATTATTAGAGGTTTGATAAAGTCAGAGAACACTTACACAAAATTTCATGATTTTTTTGAATCAAAACCCAGCGCAGGGCGCACCGAGCCCCCCCCTCTCACACTCTCTATATATATATATATATATATATATATATATATATATATATATATAGTTTAGAAAAGTATGAAATCAAATTGACCTAATGTTTTTCATAGTTTAAATGAAAGAGAACTATACCTCATACCCTGTATCCATCTCGAAGGATAAGCACAAGACTTAAGGATGAGACTCTATTAAATTAACCAAGAAACATATGACATCCGTTTGGTCTGTGAATTCATTTTGTTTGCCGATAAGTTCTTCTTTTTAATATGAAGAATTAAATAAGGTTTCTATTAAGCTGGATTCGGAAAAGCTTCCTATAAGGGCTAGCCCCTTAGAAAAACAAGGTCACAAAAAAAATCTTGGTGAAAATCAGGAAATGTTATCTTTAAAGAGATAAAAAAAGATAGAGCTTTTCAATGATATCAGACAAAGAGGTTTTAAAGGGGAATCATTCAAATTTGCAACATTTATTGTAGAATTTAAAAGAGGAAGAACTAGAATATGCCATAGATCTGGAGGAGAACCTCGGCGGCTTCCCAGTCTATTCAATTGTTTGGTTTCAAATTTGAGGATGAATTATTTAAATGTTTCATCATGCCAATTTTATTAGTTAAGACTTATATTTGTGTGAAAAGATCATATAAATAGCTTGGAAGATGTGAGGATTTAGGTCGTGATGGACGACAATCTTAGAATCCTAAGACAAGTTCGGGCATATATTGTACAGCAGAGCTGTACAATAGCTTAAAAAAATGGTTGAGGATTTATGTTACGTAAGACAATAACCTCGAAGTCCTATAGCTTGGTTATGTATTTCTAAAGAAAGATCTGTTGTTGTAAATCCTCTTGCTATTGAAGGTGGTCGTGCTACCCACAATTTTAGCTCTAAGCTCCTTGTCGTGACGATTTCAAGTTTTCTAATATGTCAAGTTATGATGTGAAATCAGATGTGCCTATAGTTATGGTCATTTAAATATTGTGGGGCATATTAAAGTTGATTAAAGCGACACCTGTTAGGATCCTTCAATTCCCTCGGTCAAGTACCACTATTTTTTATTGGACTCACTAAGTCCAAATGAATTTACTAAACCCAACTTAATGAGTTCCATACTTTCATGTAGACCGTGGGAAGTCTCGTTAGCAACCATAGGTTACCTCCTCTAAGGGATTCCCGATCATTCGATAGAGACGTCTTAATTTAGTTGTAGTTGCTGTTTTTTAATGTTTGTGATTAAACTTTGAGTTGTCTTACATTTTGATTGTTGTAGCGATGAATTTTATCTTGATTGATTTTAGTTTTGGTTTTGGTTTTACTACTATCATAGTTATTTTAGTTTTCATGCAAGGTGACATCATTGTTTAACATGCAAGTTTTATAAGTATAAAAAAATAATGTCGAAAGTACAATAAAAAATGGTACTGTAAACTGTAAAAGCATGTCTAGCGAGTCTTCTCGTTCCACTACCTAAAAGGTTAGTACTTGCAAGGCATGTATATAGTATTGCAAGGAATTTAAATTGCATGAGTAGTTCAAGGTTTAGCTACCAAACCCCAAGCTATGATTTGTTTGGATTTTGAGAGATCCTAGTAGGTGATTTTAGAGCAAAATATGACAAGTCCAATCTGTCATTCAGAATGTCCAATAAATGTCAAAATGTTTGAGGCATGTCCCCGGATCACTTTGAAAATCTCTTGAAATATTCCAAGTTCATTTTTGGACTTATCGTGTTATTCCATTAACCATCAGAGGTCGAAGTGTGACTATCCTGTTGTTCAGTGAAACTTGACAATTTAATTGTCCTGAGGATAGGATTCTCGATTAATATATTGATGTTTCACTTTAAGAGTTATGTGGGTGGGTGTCCCTAAGGCAAGTCAAGGTCATTTAATATTGTGGTGCCCATAATTAAGGTCAAGCTTGTAGTGTTTAAAGATGTTATTCACCAATTATGTTATCTTCTAAATCTGATCAATTGAGTTTGCCTAGGTCACTACTAAGCCTTTAACACTACTAAGCCTTTAAAAATCATGATGGGTGAAATGGTGATTATCAAAATTGTAATTTCAGTAACTTATATCCATATAAAATGGTAAAACTATTCTCAATTTTGGGCTTAAGAGAAGTAAACTATCATTTTTCCGACTTAAGCCTATCACTTAAGAATTGTTTGATCTCAGTTGACTTCCAAGTATTGGAGATTAGGGGGATTATGATTTTTTTGATGTTGTGCAAGGGTTGTGAATGGGTTTCTACCCTTAACCTCGTTGTATTTCAATCATCCAATCATATTTATTAAGATCAAAATTATCCATTTTTTCCTTGGTTAATCCTAATATTTTGATTAAAGCACCTAAGTCTAAAATGACTACTTTGTCGTTGGGGCACTTCACCTCATCAAACACAACTCAAATGATTTAAGGGGTTTAGAGTTTCATATCCATGAGGTAATTATAATGTTAGAGGAGAACATGTGGACCATGTGGACCTCTCAGGAGAACATGTGGACCTCTCAAAATTTTGATTTAATTTATATAATTATTTAAATTTAGAAGATAGGATTTTCAAAAGTTAATTTATTTAATTATCTAAAAAAAATATATGCATGGAAATATTATTAGAGGTTTGATAAAGTCAGAGAACACTTACACAAAATTTCATGATTTTTTTGAATCAAATTTCTATTATTATTATTTAATTTTTTAATCAATTTCAATGATTAAATCTAATAGAAAATTAATATTTTAATTGCAAAAATCTTTTTTATATTTTTGTGATTTTTAATTTATTTATTATAAATATTTTTTTTGGGAAACATGAAAAATTCATTTTTAAGCCTTTAAAATTTTTATTTAACTTTGAAAAATTAGGAAAACTATCCTAATGAATTCTAAGTGATTAGGAGACATTGCCACTCATTTTGAAACATTTTTTTTATATTTTTGAAAATTTTAATTATTTTAAATATTTTTAATTCAAAGTACATTTTAAAAATGAAATATTTTTACAAAAATGAGTTGTACTTTTATAAAATGCCCCTAATCACAATGAACTCAGAAAAATTAGTACTTAGACTAAGTCAAATAATTTTAATATTTTTACAATGGATAAACATGATTTTTATGGACAGTTGAGAAGTGATTTTATCAATTATTGATAAGTGCATAATTAACACAAATTAATATAATATATATGCATTAATTAAGTATAGAAATATAAATGATGATTCAAAGCATTACAACATTTTCTCTAGACTTCTCAGACCACATGAAACCTACTAAAATTATTTTCATAATTTCCCAAGTGTTAATTTGATTGATATAATTAAAATGGCCAAAATGGTCACCTTAGCTTAAGAATTAAGGCTAGAATCATAGGAATGTCCTCTAACCTTAGAAAAATCAAAAGACATAGCCTTTGTTATGAGGAACAAACGCTCCGAATTTCATGTCATGCTAAGCAACATTTAGTCGTGGAGAATTGAAATACCAGAGAGGGTATTTAATTCATTAAAAAACATGGAATAAGAAAATAATTTTTTTTCTTTGCCCGCATTATTTTCCTTTGTTCATTGAGCAAGAATGTATTTTTATTTTATTTTTGTAATTTTTCTACACAACGTTATGAATTTTTAAAGTTATGGGCATTTAAATAAAAAAGACAATCCTTATTTTCTACTTGTGACGCGGCGCCGCGTCAACCTACGGCGGCTCAAAAACTCCACGTGGCGTCCTCTGGTTTGGTGCTTACGCAATCTCGTCCGTCCACCTAATACACGTAATATTAGACAGCTATCCATCATCATCCCCGATAGCTAAAACCCGTAAACTGTCAAACTTTAAACCCTATGATCTTGGCCTAGACTCAACCAAATTACTTCAGGTTTGTTTGTACACCTTCATCTACTCAAGAAGAGTATATATAAATGGTTACATTGCTATGAATTGTAAGTTCTCTTCACAAAAGACCAAACCGGGCCCAAAATCAGCTATACCTTTGCCCAAGAAGTTAGGCCTTAATTTGGTGCTTGTGGAAGGTTCAGTGGAGTCTAGCAAACCTCGTGGATGTGTTTATTTCCTATGGTGAAGGCTGCAAATATGAGTTCAATTAAAGGGTGGAGCAGCCTTGGTCAAGGGATAGGTTATAGGGCTCAACAGAGGGGGATTTTGATGGGGATCTGCCTCTCTTGCTCTAGTGAAGCTCAGGAACAAATCAATTTGGGGATTGGGGGAGTTTTTGAGGAAGGCCAAATTTTTTCCTAATTTTGAGCTAAAAAATTGAGCTTAAGTGATGGGCAAGATGGCCAAAGGATGCCTACAATGGGGTTAGGGAGTCTTGGAGGCGCTCTGGAAACAATTTTAACAGAGTTCTCTGAAGAAAATTTTTTTATCCCCTTTTGAAGCCATGGAGGAGGGGTTTAAGTGAAAAAACATAGGGTGGATGTCCTAGCCTTCAATTGGGCGCAATCTGGAGCTGAGATGGAGCGCTTCAAGTTGCTAAAAACTAATCAGAGCTAAACACATTGGATGAGTGAAATTGGGTTTGAATTTAAGCATAGGGACTCTCAATTTTGGCTCCTCTGGTGACTAGGGTAGCTGACCATGGCAAGGGAGGTTCTTAGGTGGCTTAGGAACCTCAAAGGAATCTATCATAGTAATTAATTGGAGTTGGTGATAGGTTTTGGCAAGTGATAGGTTTTGGCAAAGATATCTTTGGCAAAGATATCTTTGTCTTAAGAAATTTAGGAAATAAATCCCTTGATTTAGGGGACCTTTGGTCCATGGCTCATCTAGGGTGGGTTATGTATGGTTTAGCCTGGTCCAAAGGGGAGCTTAGTGGCTATGGAGTCATCAATTTGGTGTTTATGGGATGGCTAAGTTAATTTAGGTACATGGGTCCAATTTTGGGTCCAAATGGCTAAAGTTTGAGTTTTGGTTAGGCTAGCCATGACTTTAAGCCCAATTGAGTGATAAACATTATGTAGATGATTGTCATGAAGGTTTTTGGTGAAGGATTGAAGTAATTTTAAGTTCAATTGGAAGCTCAATTTGAAGGATTTTGGGATTTTGGTCAATTTGGGCATAATGGACTAGACTTGGGTCCAAGTTCTGCTAAGGTTGGGCTAACTCTAAATTGAAGGTTGTAAATGGTCTATAAGAATGTTTTCAACATAAATTGGGTGTCAATTTTAGGGTTATGGCATTTAATTTGGTGGGATTAGGTCATATGACCAAAGTTTGGGGCTTGACTTGATCAAAATTGAGCTCAAAGCATGGGCTAATTAGGATTGGATTTGGTTTGGATTAATCATTTGAAAAGTGAATTTGAGTTTAGGATTGAAATTGAGGGGAATTACGGCCAAATTGATGTACATTTGAGGTGGATTTGGGGAAATTGGGCCTTTAAAAGAAAATTTGGGGTTTTTTGTCAAAATTTCCAAATTGGTCAAATTGGTTGAATTGATAGGACCAAATTGACTTTAGTGACATTTGAAGTGATTTTGGAGGTTTTCGGAAAGTTAGGGGTGCCAAGGGTATTTTTGTAATTTTGGCAAATTTAAGGGTATTTTGGTAATCTTGGAATTTTTGGGTGGATTTAGGCAATTTAGATATTTTCAAATGGTTTGAAATGATTTTTGAGCAAATTCGGGTATTTTGAGTGAATTTTGATGATTTTGACCAAATTTAGGGTTTCGAAGGCATTTTGGTAATTTGGGTAGATTTAGGGGTAAAAGGACAAGTTGGACACTTTGGTAGAATTGGGGTGCCAACCATCCTATATAAGCCATGGACTAATGAAATCCTCATTTGGGTTTTCTATGTACTAGTTTTAGCTAAACCTTAGCTTAGGGCTAGTGGATTTAAGGGACCATCTACATCAGTCTCCCAAAAGATCAAGGGATAAAAGTCAATTATTTTGGGTTTAGAGTTTGTGAGTGATTGTGGGTGAATGTGAGTGCACGTGAGTGAACTAACTTCAGACCAACACCCAGAGTCAACCCTAAGGTCAAGCAGTCCTATGGGGACCCTCCTTGAGATCCTCCATACTGACCCCACCTACTAAGTGCTAGAGGTTTGAACCAATATGTGGAAGTTCAAGTTGATCGAAGAGGAGTTTAGAGTTTCTAATGGTGAGGGCTCCTTTTCTAGTTTTCTAGGAATAGTTAATGAGGAAGTTCTATGGTTAGGCCCTAGGCCACTAAAAAGGGAAAACTAAACCTCAACCAAAAGTGAGGTCAGTAAATGGACCCCCAATAGGTGTAGCGTGCTAGGCAAGCACATTGCGCATATTGACGTTGGCCGACAATATCAACAGAACTAATACAGACTCTTAAGTCAACAGACATAGATGGAGTCTAGAATTTGAGTGCTAGTTGTTCCCGCTGAGGAGTTAGCAAGTGCATATCTTAATGAAATCAAAGAAAAAGAACTCTCGCTGGGGACTAGAGAGTAGGTTTCAAATTATCAAGTTTCAGGTGTCAATTGAGGATGGGAATCACTATTTAGGTGATGACCCCGAGATAGGAATTATAATTTAGGTATCAATCCTGAAAAAAGAGTCAAAATTTTGGTATCAACCTCAAAGATTGAGAGTAGGATGTCGCGTTCCATTAAAGGGGGTCTTATACCTATCTCGAAGATGTTTGTAGAGAATTGGATGTCGTGGTCCCATTCATGGGGATCTCATACCAATCTAAAAAGGTTGAAAATAGGATGCGATGTTCCAATCAGGGGAGTCTCACACCTGTCTCAAAAATGTGTGTGGGGAATTTGATGTCATAGTCCCATTCAAGGGGGCTTATACCAACCTTGAAAGGTTGAGAATAGGATGTTGTGTTCCATTTAGGGGAGTCTCACTCCTGTCTCGAAGATGTGTGTGGAGAATTGGATGTTGTAGTCCCATTCAAGGGGGTCTTATACCAATCTCGAAAGGTTGAGAATAGGTTGTCGTTTTCTATTCAGGGGAGTCTCACTCCTATCTCGAAGATGTGTGTAGAGAATTGGATGTCGTGGTTCCATTCAAGGGGGTCTTATACTAATACCAAAAGGTTGAGAATAGGATGTTATGTTCCATTCATGGGAGTCTCACTCCTATCTCAAAGATGTGTGTAGAGAATTGGATGTCCTAGTCCCATTCAAGAGGGTCTTATACCAATCTCGAAAGATTGAGAATAGGATGTTGTGCTCCATTCATGGGAGTCTCACTTTTATCTTGAAGATCAGTATGTTATATTAGGGAGGAAAGCACTGGGAGTCATATCAAACCCAAAGGGATAGCGGGAAGAGAGTTGGTGTCTCAAAACTGGCTCTAAGAACGACATGAATATGGTGTAAAAAGTTTGTGGTGTTGATTCAATAGATATGTGTCATGTGAAGATAGGTATTGGTGAGAGAGATTATTGAAACCTTGTGAGATTTTATGCATAATGTGAAATTTCACGGGGATTGTGAAGAGAATTAGTGTAGATAAGGGCTGTCGCAGTGCACAAGCAAAGAGTAGGAGACCTCAAAATCGAGAGAATCAACTCAACAAATTAATTTTCTTTTCTTGTTGTTTTTATCATATTTAATTATTGGAATATATTATTATATGAAGAAAAAAAAATTGTTGGTTGGTTTCTTCGAAAAGAGAGTATTTTATATGAGTTTTATTATGACCATTTTTTAATTATTTTGTTCTTTATTCATTATAGTCCCAAACCAACGTATGGTTCTGTGACTTTCATCCATCACACAAATGGGCAATTGAGCAAACAGACAAAATTTCTGATTGAGTACAAGACAAAGCCTCAAAAGGTACAACATGCTGATCACATTAAAGTACATCTAGAAATATCTCATGCTCATGTTGAGTACAATATCTCATGTTGAGTACATATCAGAAGCTGAGCATATCCAATACATATATCATCATATCTGTTGTGTCGAAATGCAATAAAAAAAGGTATCCTCTAAGTGTCCGTCTCTGGTGGGACGAGCTCCCGATTGAGCTGACCTACAAAGTCACGCTCCACAACAGGAATTTCCTTTGCATGTGCCTAGACGTGCAACCCTCTCATAGCTTGTACATCAGTAGTTCTTCTAACTCTGGGACTAGTCAGAATCTGTATGGCATTTTGCTGTCATCCATTCTTCGGAAGGTCACGGACACCATACGGAGTTGTATCCCTGGAATGCAATGTTTGGCAATGTCTGCTCCATATCTTTTAAGAACCAACACTAAACCCTCTGGTAGCGGAATCTCCACGAATCTTTTGAACTTACTGGGATGTTGCTTTTGCTCATGAAAGAGACCGCGCAGAAAGGTCTCACAAAAATCATGATGATTTATATGCAGAGGAATGCAATCGCCCTCACCACAGAGGTTGATGGTGTAGTTGTTAGGACTGTAATCGGCTGGAAGTATGCTCCATTGGATCATTCTCTTGATCATCCATTTTATCATGGGAGGTAGCGGATCCATCTTATCATGTCTCAGAATCCCCGGGGGATTCCCTTCTCTATCCTTGGTAATGTCGTAACAACAGCCAAATTGTATAGTGATCCTGCCCTTTACACGCATCCAATTTTGTGGCTCATAATAGGTTCTTTCCATCAAAAGGCCTGCTCAACCTGTCTCCCAGATCAAAGATGAGGTCGAGAATACTTCGTTCATTGCTTTCAGAGAAGACCCTGGTGTGCAACTCCAAGCCTTCTAATATGTTGATGATTCTTCTTTAAACTTCTTGATAGAATTCAAACTCCCTTTTGTTTACTTTATTGATTTTGTAATATTCTGTCATCCTGAGGATTTGTGGCTATCAAGGATACTCTCTCATTTCAATATCAGCAAGAATCCAAGTTGGTGTTGTCTCTGTATTCAGCGAAATATATGACTCAGCATCTAACAGGATATATGGTTCCCCCATCTGGTTATCTGTGCCCTGAAATCCATTCCTGATGGATGGATGCTCCTCTAAAGTACTGTAGCATTCTAGATGGAGGACCTTGAAGTCTGGGCATTCCACAAATGACTCTGTAGCTGGCATACGTGTAGTAATCTCGGCATTGCATGTCGGGCAACCCGTGCAAAGAGTATCTAAAACTCTAGTTGTCTCCTGCTCTAGAGCAAAATCAGACTCATCCTCTGTGGCAGGAAATCTAGAAGAGGTCTCTCTCATGCCTGGATCATAGATTTCCCCCTCAGGGATAATGGTAAGCAAGTTTTCTGCCTCCTTCTGACGTCTCCTTTCTTCGCTCAGGAAGACTCTACGTTTTTGGCAGTTAACGTTTCTGCGTTAAGTTCTTCATAGTGGTGCATCTGACAATCTTTCATCACTGGCAGTGATTAGGCCTCCGGTCGGCACAGTTACCATAGACAGCAGGCGACTAGTCCCCTCCATCGGATCTAGCTGTACTATCAAATTTTTCCCCTTCAGTAAGGAACTTTTCTGGGTGCTGATTTTTAGCAGTGATGGTAGCCCGTCTTTTGCTCGGCGGCTAACCGCATCCATTAAGAGACCCTCATAGTCCATGTCGACTTGACTAAAGTTCATGTCGAAGTCTATAGTGCCGCCTTGCCGTGCCCTTTTCTCGTTAAGTGTGAGGTTTCAGCCATCTTTAAAAGTAAACACGGTCTCTGACCTGACATTTTCTCCACTGAAGACAGAAAAAAACATTAGATGCGAGCTGAAATTTAGCGAAAACAAGAATAAAACAAAATGTTCGTTAGGCGGAATTTTAGTTTAAATCGGTGAGAAGATCATATATTATATATATATTGTATTTAATTTAGTAAACTATCAATCTTAAAAGTAGAAAAGAGAAAATTGAACTGTGTAATTTCAAAAGTTTTCGTTTTATCGAAGCTAACTTATTACAAAAAAAAATTTTTTGGACCAGGCCACAGACGTTTGGCTAAATAAATAACCCCATAATAATCAAAATTCAAAGATTTCAATTCAAGCAATGTCAAGTTGTGTAGTATGTGTTCAAATATCATCCATTGATCGGCAACTTGGGTCTTTCACCTCAGAAATCTACCAGGTGGTAGGCTCCTTGTGAGTAGAGTTTTTTTATGATAAATGCTCCCTCCCAAGTTTGCTCAAATTTTCTACCTATCTTGTGGCATACAAGAATAGGCTATTTGAGCACGAGAACAGGATCACCAATTTTAAATGTCCATGGGAAAACCAATTTGTCATGGGCTTGTATCATCTTCACCTGGTAAAGCTCCAGATGCTCTTGTGCCTCAAATCATTTTCCTACAAGAATTTCCAATCCTTCAAATATAAGTTCTGCACTTGCTTCTGTTGTAAGTTGATTGGCAATAGCGACCTTAAGAGACGGTGCCTGAACCTCTAACGATAGTACGGCCTCAGATACACAAGCATGTATGGTGTACATTGAGTGAGAGTTCTGAAAGTCGTTCGGTAGGCCCAAAAAGCCTCTAGGAGACTGTGTTGACCTCAGTTTCGGTTGAGGACTAGTTCTTCCTCATTAGTAGCCTAGGGTCTAGCCATAGTACTTTCCTATTAACTATTCTTAGAAACTAGAAAAGGAACCGCACCATTAGAAATTCCAAACCCCTATTTTAGAAATTCAAAACTCTTCTCTTTCTACATATTGGTCCTAACCTCTAGAATCTTAACCTATAGCACTTAGTAGGAGGGGTCATTATGAGGAAGCTCAAGGAGAGTCCCCATAGGACTTCTAGACCTTAGGGTTGACCCTGGGTGTTGGTCTAGAGCTAGGGTACTCACCTCACTCACAATCACTCATAAAGACAAACTGAAAACTTCTTGACTTTGATCTCTTAATCATTTGGGAGACTTATGTAAAAGGTACCCTAAACCCTTTGGCACTAGGCTAGGGTTTAGCTAAGACCAGTACATAGAGGACCCAAATGGGGTTTCTATTGGTCCATGACTTATTTATGATGGTTAGCTCTGTAATTTTACCAAGGATACCCAACTTGGCCTTTTGCCCCTAAACTCCCCCAAATTACCTAAATACCCTTGGAATCCTAAATTTGGCCAAAAATCCCAAATTTACCCAAAATACCCAAATTTATTCAAAAATCATTTCAAACCTTTTAAAAATGCCCCAAATTTCCCAAAATCACCAAAAGTTGCCAGATTACCAAAATACCCCTACTTAGCCCATAATTTAAAAAATTTGAAAAATCATTAAAATTTTCAAAACTAAACTCTCTCAAACTTCAAAAATCACTCCAAATGTCTTCAAAACCAATTTGGACCCTTCAATTTCACCAATTTGATCATTTTGACCAAAACCCCCAATTGCCCTTAAAAGGCCCAATCTCCCCAAATCTATCTCAAATGTCCATCAAGTTGGTCCCAATTTTCCCAAATTTCAATTCTAAACTCAAATTAACCTTCCATGTGACCAATTTAAACTAAATCCAAGCTCAATTGGCCCATGCTTTGAGCCCAAGTTTGATTTAGGTCGAAGCCCCAATTTTGGCCACATGACCTAATCTCACCCAATTAAACCCATAGCCTAGTCAATTTGCCACAAATTATGTTAAAAACTCTTCATAGAATTACTAAAAATCAAAATAGACCTTCAATTGGCCTTGGTGAAGCCTCAATTTCATATAATTTTAACATAAGTCAAAAGCCGCAAATTTGGCCCCAAATTTGCTATGCCACCACATTTCAGCAAATTGATTGCCTTAACCAAAAAATTGGCACCTAATTCTTGTTGAAAACTATTCAACTCATTCATATTAACCATTCTCAACAATCAATTTGGACGTAGCCCAAGCCTAGCCCAATCTAGACCTAAGTCTAGCCCAAAATGCCAACATGCCACTAAGTCTAGCCCAAAATGCCAAAATTCACCAAAATTCCAAAATCCTTCAAATTGAAACCCCAATTGAACTCAAAATCCTTTCAATCCTTCACAAAAAATATCCATTACAATCATATACATCAAAGGATTCAATCAATTTAGGCCAATTAACATGGCTAGTCTAGCCCAAACCTAAGTTTTGGTCATTTGCACCCACTTGGACCCATGCACAAAAATTGACCTAGACATGTCAAATTGGTCAAGACAAGGCCACCATAGCCAAATTTTGAATCATATTGACCAAGCCAAACCCCATGGAACCATTCAAATGAGCCATAGGCCATGGGATCCCAAAATCAAGGGATTTCATTCCATATTTGCTTAAGCCAAGGATATTTTTGCCAAAACTAAATTTTGCCAAAACTACCAAAACTAAACACCAACTCATTTAATTGTTGTGACATATTCCCTTGGCTCACCTGACCTTCTAGCCACCTCCCTTGGCTTGGCCGGCCATCCTAGCGGTTGGAAAATGTCCAAAACGGGAGCCACCCCCATGGAATCAAACTCAATTAAAACCTAGAGGCCACCTCATCCAAATTAAATGTTAGAGCCTCTGAGTCCTCCACCTAGGCAAGCATTTTCACCACCCAATTGACCATGATAGCCACCCAAAAGCCCATTTTATAAAAATCTCACCGCCACGGCCATGGAGTGTGTGCTAAAAATTTTTCAGAGAGAGCTCTCCAAATTTCTTAGAGCCTTTTTGAGACCTCCTCAATGCAACCCAACCACCACATTGCTTTGAATCCCCTTGCTGGAGTTTAATTTTTGAGCTCAAGAACTTGCAGGAGACAGGACAGAGCTCTCCCCACTTCTACACTCCACCAAATTCAAATTGAACTCACCCACACCTTTACCACAGTTAAATAAGAAGAAGCCCCATCAAATCCCCCTCATTTAGAGCCCCTAGTATAGCTCTGGACCGACACCTGAAATCGAGCTTGGTTGAATTCATACCTATTCCTTTGACCACAACAAGAGGCTTAATCCCTAACCTCCTTAGAACTCAACGAATGTGTCAAGCACCTCTGATTGAAGCTTCTCTTCTCAGAGTAAATGTTTTGAACTCCCCCTCTTCCCGAGCCTATTTATATTCTCTATTTGTTTAGGCTTAATTTAATTGCATGATTACCATGTGGATGTGTTTATCACACTTAAACGAGCATTTAGAAACAAACCACACTTAATTTGGTTAAAAAATAAGTGAGATCTTAAGCTTTGAAAATGGATGGTTTTCGGGCTAAGGCATTGTGGACAATGATGGGGAGCCATCCGATCTCGCATTTATCTCATCAACAAACGGGATCGAGCCGGACAACGCCTTCATACATGAACTGCGAGCCGAGTCAGTGCTGAGCTGGATGGCAGCATCAAATGAGAGGGCACCACATGGAGTTTCAGAGCCACCTAGGATCTAATCAGCGTCGCGCTTTTAAATAGATAAATATGGTATTTTCTGATTTAAATAAATAGCCCTTACTTCAAAAATCCATATATTGGTGTAGAAAAATCATAAAAATAAAATAAAAATACCCTCTTGCTCAGTAAATAGAGGAGAATAATGTGAAAATAATTTTTGATGCATATTTTATTTTTAATTCATTAAATATGATTTTGAGTGTTTTAATTCTCCATGCATGTAAACATTTCACCATAACTTGAAATTTTGGCATGTTGTTGCATCTAAATTAAGGAACATCCTCTGATTTTTTCAAAGTCAAAGGATATCTCTGGATAGAGATCCATATTTTCCAATTTTATGTATATTATTTGCATAAATTAATTATAATAATTAGCATGTTTCTTAGAAAAATCCAAGAAAAAAATCCAGCATGTTTCTTAGAAAAATCCAAGAAAATTTTGGAAGGTTTGCTATGATCAGAGAACTCTTTGGAAAATATTTCATGGGTTAAGTCATTAAGAATGCACTTAATTTCCACCAACCCTAAAAAAGAAAATTAATTTTTGGAAACAAAAATATCTAAATGACTTAATTTTTAATCTCCTCTGTGACTTAAAGTTCAGAGAACTCCCCATAAAAATTTTAAAATATTTGGAGCTAATTTAATAACTCAAATTGATTTTTCAAGTTAAATGCTATTTTAACACTAAAATGATTTTTAATAATTAAAATATAACTCAAATTATTATAAAAATTTGCATTTGGAGTTCTCTGTGATGGTAATTAAAATAAAAACTTCATTTTTAGCATATTTTTAATATTTAAATAATTAAAAAATGATAAAAATAAAAAAAAAATAAAAATTCACATAAATATTCTAAATTGTTTTCTAAGAACTTAGGAACAATTGAAATATTTTTCCTAATTTTCTAAGTGAAGATGCTGAATTTTAAAGCTTAAAATACTTTTTAAAGACTAAAAATAGATTTTCACTAAAATAATTTTAACAATTCAAACAAAATTAGAAAAATATTAAATTTGTTTCTCTAGGTTCAATACTTAATTTTGGTACATGGGTTACAAATATAAAACTTAATTTTCTCCATTTAAAATATTTTATAATTAATAACTACTCCAGAAATGAAAATAATTTTTAAAATTCAAATATAATTCAATAAATCATGAAAATTTTCCTTACTTATAAAATTCGGTTCAAATGGTGCTATGGTCTAAGTCTACCTCTAGTAAAAATTTTAAGGGATTAGGCTTAACCTTGGTCAAGTTATAGAATTTTTTTTGAAAAATCCTATTTTTGCATTAAAATAAATGTGTAAGTTAAATTAAATTTTGAAAAATCACATCATCTCCTCTAATGTCTTAATTGACTTACGAGTGAGGTAGGATGAAAATTCCAAGGTCATTTGAATTAAATTTGACAAAATATGAAGTGATAGAGCCTTAGGGGCAAAAGTGTAATTTTGGAAATTTTGCCTTAATTAACATTTAGGATTAACATTTAGGCTTAATTCAAGGCTTAATTCAAGGAGGGAAAAGGTTAACCTCTGATTTTAACTAACTTATTTAGATGTTTTAAACATAAGAGGATTAATTGGTAGAAACCAACCTCACCCTTTCATAATCAAGGGATAAATTTGTATTTCCTTATATTATTAAAATTTGAAAGTCTATTAAATTAAATGATCTTAGACTTAGGGGTATGACTTTGGAAGTTGACTACTCACTACTTTAATACCTACTTTAATACCCCTACTTGATGTTCAAATGACATTTAAGTGTTTTGAAAATGAATAATTATTATCACTTAAGAAATTCAACTTCTTTCAAAATAACCAAGACATCTACCCAGGTCTAAAGGGCTTAGTGGTGACTTAAGCTAAAAAAAAAAATATGATTAAATAGGAATTAGAAGAATGATCATAGAGTAAAACACCTTTGAACACCGTAAGCCCAAATTAGAACTCAAATCAGCTAAGTGTTTCTATAACGCTAACTTGCCCCCTTTAAGGATCTTCACCCTTATAACTTCCAAATTAAATGACAAATGATAATTACTTTACTCATAGGGATAATTGAAACCTCAATGTTCATTGAGCATTAAAAATATTTACAGGATGAGTTATTAAGCAACATAATAAGTTTAAATGAGCTCGAAACTTTTTACAAGGAAGTGAGAGGGAAGCATGGACCTGCTTTTTCCTCTAGACCTATTGGATACCTCCGAGGTCTACTAAACATAATATGTTTTGCTTAACAAAAATCATCCTTAATCAAACCAATAGGGACCCACCAAGATATGACTAGGGCTTAGGTAGCTCACTAAAACCTTACTTTTCCGCTACTAAAACCTTACTTTTCCGCTTTTTTCCGCTTTATATAAATGCTCTCACATGCATTTTGAGTTTCAGGTGGTAGAACGAGAGGACTCGCCAGGTACGCTTTTATAGTTACAACATTGTATTTTCTTAAGCTTACCATATTGTGCTTACTTACCTGCATGTATGAACAAAACACAACCTTGCATCCTAAACAACAATGTCACCCTGCATGAAAACTAAAATTGTCAAGATAGCCACAAAACAAAAACCAAAATCAAAACTAAAATCAATCAAGATAAAAATCATCTCCACAATATTCAAAATATAGGACAACTCAAAATTTAATCACAAGCAACACACAAAACAACAACTACAACTAAATTAAGACGTCTCAATCGGATGATTGGGAATCCCTCAAAGGAGGTGACCTACGGTTGCTAACGAGGCTTCCCACGGTCTAAATGAAATTATGGAACTCATTAAGTTGAGTTTAGTAAATTCATTTAGACTAAGTGAATCCAATAGAAAATAGTGGTGCCGGAACGAGAGAACCATAGGATCCTAACCGGCATCGCTCTAATCAACTTTAACATCCCTCATAAAATTTTAAAAACATTAACCATAGGACCGTTTGATTTGACATCATAACTTGACACCCTAGAAAACTTAAACTCACAACGATAAGAAGTTTGGAGCTAGCATGGTGGGCAGCATGACCATCTTCAACAGCAAAGCATGTCTTCATCAGTTAAACCAATTGCCTTCCTTAGAATTAAATAACAAGCTATAGGTTTTCGAGTTTGTGTGCCTAGTGCAACATAAATCCTTAACTCATCTTTAGGCCTTTGTATAGCTCTGTTGTACAATCTAAGCCCTAACTCGACTTAGGATTCCGAGGTTGTAGTTCGTCACAACCTAAACCCTCATATCTTCTAGGTTATTTGTGTGATCATTCCACATAATTGTAAGCCCTAATTAAATAAAATTGGCAGGAAATTGGCAGGATGAAAAACAAATTGGCAGGATGAAAAACTTAAATAATTTCTCCTAAAAAATGAAGCCAAACAATAGGGTAAGTTGGGAGGTCACCAAGGTCCTCCTTTGGATCCATGACATCCCCTAGTTCTTCCTCCTTTGGATTCCCCTCCCCCCTAGTTCTTCCTCCTTTGGATTCCAAAAAATAAAATGCTCCAAATTTGAGCCAATCTCATTTCACACCTCTTTATCTGATATCATTGAAAAGTTCTATCTTTTGAAATACTTGAAGATAATATTTCCTAATTTTTTATCGAGAGTTTTCCAAAATGACTTCGGTCATTTAGGATGTGATTAACTATAAGGGCTTGCCCTTATAGGAAGCTCGTATGAACCCATCTTAATATAAACCTTATTTAATTCTTCATATTAAATACAAGAAATTATCGGCAAATAAAATGATTTCACAGACCAAACAGACGTCATACATTTCTTAGTTTATTTGATCGAGCCTCATCCTCAAGTCTTGTGTTTATCCTTCGGGATAGATATAGGGTTTGAGGTATAGTGCTCTTTCATTTAAACTATGAAAATTATGGGATCAATTTAATTTCATATTTTTCTAAACCTAAATCTATAAGTAAATTAAAACGTCCTTCCGAAGCAGACGATGGGAATTTGATTTTGGTGACCGACAGCTTCTTATGGGCAACTCCTTCAAACCAAAATAGCGCCGATAGCTTCTGGCGACTCCGCTGGGGACAAGCTTTTCTCTCTATTTAAATAAGGAAATATTATCTTTTCACATTGGTAATGCATCCATGTCCGTCTTGGATAAAATTACTCTTCTTCTGTTGACATACTTTACCAATTTCTGTCTTGGGAAAGTACGGCCAACTGCTTGGACTTTAGGACAGTCTGTTCAATCACCTTTGAACGGAGGGGTTGAGGAGGCCATTAAGGACTCTTTAAATCTTCATGTGCGGTCGGACCCCCAATAGTTGTATTGGTGGACTAGTTTCACCTGGGCATTGTGTGTGAAAAATGGGTCCCGCACTAGGTCCTAAAACCCTTCACATCTCCCTTTCGAGTTTGATTTGTTATTTTGCACATTAAATCAAATAGTGTTGTGTTGCGTGCGCTTTAAAATTTTCTTATATTAATTAAATTTTTCTACTTTCAAATTACCTTTTTGTTAAAAATTTTAAAATCCCCAAAACTAAGACATACCCGGTCTACATATCGACCTCTGATAATTTTTAGTTCTTGCACTAAGGTTACAAGGTTTTGGCCATATAATTAACCCCATAGCTTTCTGTTTTAAAGCTGTTACAATGGCTTACCCAACACTAACTTTTTATTGCAACCTAGCGACGGGCCAAGAAGCCTGCAAGTTTACTCCTACCATTAAGTTTGGAGCCGGATTTTAAGACCTCTAGGTTATCCTCGAGAAGGCTTCGTTCGTCATAATGAAAGTCACCGCTCAAGAAATTCAGGGGTCATCTACTGAGTTCGTTCAACCTAAACTGTCTTCAGGAAACTGTCTTCAGGACTTCCCTTCTTTTAAGAAGGCCAAGACTACTGTTGGCACTATGGCACCTACCAAGTCTACTATCCCGCTGCCGCTCAGGGGAAAGAAGTAACGATCATTGAAGATCCGACTGAGGGATTGGATGTCCCACCACCAGTATTCAAAATTGGATCGGGTTCAAGAGCTGCACTACTAACGCAAACTCAGAAGAGAAACCGAACCAGAGGTGTTCGAAGGGCTACAAATGTACCTCATAAGCATGAGGAAATACCTGTCGAGGAAAAGCCTCACCAAGAGGAGTTAGAATTACTGGAAGTATATCCACTTCTGATATCCACTTCTGCGGGGAAGTAGATTCCATTCTTTAATGGATACTGATGGATATGAGAGTATTCAGAAAATTACCGCTGCATTACCATCACTTCATGGACAGGGTGTGGAGAAAAAGAAACCTTCTCCTGTCACCCGAGTCAGTTCAGTTTTTCAGAGGCTAACCGCCAAAGAGGGTTGCTCAGTTAATGAGTTACTTAAACGAGTGGGACATGCATTTTTCCCTCGTATGAAGAAAGAAATTTTAAGGGATGTTAAATCTGTCAGACGATCTTAGAAGTCAACTTAAAATTTGTCTGCTCGTATTCCCGTATGGTTCCGCTTAGGAAGCAGAGTTGATACCGCTATTGTCACGACAAATTCTACCACTACCAGGATCATAGGCCATCAACCAATTAATTCAAGACTAGGCCCAAGAATTCTTCCGAGCACATACAACAATAACATTCCATAAATTTCAAAGGAAAAGATGAAGAAATTACCTGGTACCGTAGCTAGTTTGCACCATGGGGAGCATACTTCTCCTTAACATCTGGATGTTTCCAGTAGGACACTATGTCCTGAGACATCACCGTCAAAGAAGAAGGTGTGGATACCCACGGTCGCTGTACCAATACGGTCCAGTAAAATTGAGAACAATCCAGATCTTAGAACAATCAATGAATCAATGATTGAAGAAAAAATTGAGAAGCTCAGAGTCTAGATTTTTGAGTTGGCTCGAGAGAACGAAGTCTCCATCAATGATGCTAATGATGAAGATTTTGACTTTAATGATTACCTTAAAGAAGATTTCATGAATCTTCTTTAAGCCAGAGCCTCTGTATCTGGGCGCGAGGTTCAACCTCTCGTCGAAGTGAACACCGTAGATGAGTTGTGTAGGGCTATTCTACTAAGGGATGTGGAAGTCAACCAACTGTAAAGAAGGATAAAAGAGATGGCCAGTGCCATGACTGCTTTGGTCATCATTTTGGGGCAATCACAAGCACCGCACCTAGCCTCTCCAGAGATCAACCAACCAGAAATCATACATATCATGGATGAAAGAATAAAAGTTGCCTCGGCAAACATAAATGAATAACCAAAGAAGGATTCTCCATTAAGCACCATTCCAGGGAAAGAATTTAAACAAATGGTCGAGCATGTTCGCGAGGCCTTAACCCAATCTAAGGGCGGTGCGTTGATTCTAAAGGGTAAACCCTATCCGGAGGAATTTGATGTCATACCCTTCCCCAAAGATTTCATGGCCCCAAACTTTAAGATATTTGATGGGACTGGAAATCCCAGACAAAATATAGGACACTTTCGAGCCAGTTGTGGCAATAGAAGAAATATCGAAGGTCTGCTCTTCCAACTGTTCATCAACTACTTGTTAGGGATCGCCTTCGATTGGTATGTCGATTTTCCCAACGGATCAGTGAAAACATTTGTCAAACTGGAATAATTATTTGTGAAAAGATTTTCCAGAGCGCAACATCATGTCTCTATTGGAGAGCTCATGATGGAAAAACAAAAGCCCAACAAGACTTTGGTGGATTACATCTTGAGGTGGAGAAACCTTAGCATGAAGTGTGAACCTCAGCTACAAGAACATCATGTAGTTGAGATTTTACTCAAAAGCATTCATGGCCCAGTAGCTTTCATGCTCAAGGGACTTACCATAAAATCATTCAAGAAGCTACTCAGTAAAGCCAGCAGTTTTTAATAAGAAATCAAACATATTGATTCACGCAAGAAGTCAAAGACAACAAGAGTGTTTGAAAACAAATCAAGAACAATAGCAACTGTCGACATAGGAAAACAACCAATGAAGATATATGCAGAAAATCCTCATCAATCTTCATCACAGCAGGCTCAGAAACAGAATAGCTAGTCTAGCCAGCGACCGCCTCAAGGAGGATCATCTCGAACAGAGAATAAGAGAATATCTTTTGCAGAATGATAGAAAATGATGTATTCTTTCAAAGATGAAGCTGTGTCTAAAAATATTCAGAAGTCTGATGAAGAAGCCTGAGTTCAGACTACCAGATCCAAAGAAGCCCGAGGAAGTTGACAAGAAAGATGAACCAAATTATTGCCCGTACCATAGATTGTTGGGGCACACTATAGAAGAATGTTTTATCTTTAAGGATTGGCTCGAGAAAAATCTCAAAGAAGGAAATATAACGATCGCAAAAGAATATTGAAGAGAACCTAAAAAAGGTTCCATAAGTATGATTTCGGTCGAGCCGATTTCCTTGATTGATCCATATATTGGAGAAGAGGGATGGAGTACGACTTGGGATGAACTCAAGAGGGTCTTAAACCAAATACAAAATTCATCAAAATAATCTTCTGTATATATCAAACAAGATGAATGTAATGAAGTTTGGATCAAATCATCCGAGAAAATAATAAATCAAATCCAGAATGCATCAAAACAAGCCTTTGTTTAGAATCTTTAGCCTGTCAAGCCTGAGATGAAGATTCTGCCACAAGAGCCATCATCATCCAAGATGAAGAAAAAGAAGAACACTAGACTATAAAGATTGATAGTATGGGGGGTAGGATAGGGGCTGCCTCTACTGGATTGGTTATCTTGGATTTGAGGAAGAAAATCCTCGAGCCCCTGACTTTGTAAGATTACCTTTTAACTATTTCTAGTGATGACGTAATCGATAATGACCAATCTAGCCTCAATCTCGATTTTCATAATGATCCTCAAATCACACTTGAGTCCAACAAACTCGTTGTCAAGACCAAAGAAGACATTAGTGATACCAGCTACGAAAACACCGGAAGTGAGGAACCAATCCTCGAGCACCACGATGCATTGCTTGCCATCAACTTAGATCTTTCTGACAAAGAAGAAACACCTACAAATTCAACAATGATATCTCAAGAAGAAGAAATTACAGAAGTGAACTTAAGGAGCGGGAGAGTATTACTGACCAAAGGAAAATATTTTTAGATTTTCATACCTATTTTACATTGTTTTTGATGATATTGCACTTTAAAGAAAGGTATTTTTGATGTTTTATTAGAGGAATGATGAATTAGGGTCATTAGAGCAAAAAGATGCAAAAAGGAGCGAATTTGGAGCCAAAAGGACCAAAATGTGCAGAATTGAACTAGGACGCCGACCCGGCCCCATCGCCCCCCCCGACGGCGAGATTTTCTCGAGACTCTAAAATTAATTCATTAAGAAGGTCCACCGACGGCACCCTCGTGGCCGCCGACGGTGAGCTTGGTGATTATGCATAATCAAGCTTTGGGTAAGGCCAAATTTTGAAGGGATGTTAATTTTGAAGGGATGTTTGAAGGGATGTTTAGGCAACTCTTGGGAAATCTCATCCACAACTTTAAAAGACTATTTTGGCCAAAAATTAGAGAAGAAGAGAGAGGGAGAGAGAGTTCCTATAGGTTAGAAAGATTTCAATAGTGTGTAAGAAATTGTGAGGAATTCTTTGAGAGATTGTTAGAGTGGAGGGAAAGTGAGAGATTTCTTCAGATTTCTTCCTTCGAAGAAGAATTCTATGCGCTGCAAAGAAAGTAGGAGATTCAGAGTGTAAAGAAAGGAAGAGATTCTAAGAAAGGGAGAGATTCAAAGGAACTTTAAGGAGTGTTCTTGGGGAGAAATTAGAGATAAGTTATTTACTTGTTGTAGTTTGTATGACTTTGATTTCATATATGAATTCTATGTTTTGTTGTGTTTTCTTCATGAGATCTGAGTAGTTTTCTCTGTCTTTCTTCTTATCTTGAGATTTGTGAAATGGTGATTTGAATTAGTGAAGCCAATAAAAATGTTTAAGAAATTGTGATGATCTTTTCACTTTGATCTTTATTTTCTTTCAATCTGGCCAATTGATTTGTTAAAATATGTTGAGTTTTGCTAAAGTGAGGATTACATCCAAGATTCAGGGAGGTCAAAGTCCTTGGAAGTTGGGTGCAAATAATAGGGCAAATAAATAGGGAAATAATGTTATCGGGCGTAGAATTGGAGATTTTAGGGTGACAGACTAAAATCCCCAATTCGGTCCTATCGTTTGGGTGCTGAAGTGTAGATGTTAGCACTCATGCGAGAGGAACGTGGGATTTCCGAAGTGAGAGCTGGTATCCTCCAGCCTAGCTGCAGATTCAGTAAATAAGCGTAGGATTAGTCAATGTTCTTTATGCCTGGACCAAAGGTTAAAGAATAGGTATGCTTGGCACAATATAATTTGAACTGATTCACTTTATCCATTCACTATAATTTCTTGACAAGGAGAAGGATGCTTTCTTATATATTGAATATCACATTTAAACCTTCATTAGTATCATTCGTTATTTAATAGTTATTAAAATTACATATTTATTGCAGTTGTCTATTAGTGATAGATAAGCAAATTGAACTTCATTGTTGTGATTAAAGTATGATTTTTTCTAAAATATTAGTCCGTAGATCTAATCCTACTCCCTGTGGGATCGATACCTGTGGGATCGTTAGAGCCTTATATTACTTGAGCAATATGTATACTTGCGTTGATAAGTGTGACTTTACAATTATTGAATATTTATTACGTACAATTATTGAATATTTATTAATTTATTACGTCCATAATTATTTTATATTTTTAAGCATATATAAAGTCGCGGTCAATTACCTTCGAGAACAGGTCTAGCGAATAAAGGAAAATAAGTAGTAACTTGAGAAGAACTACCTCCACCTCCACCAGTGGAAGAACCACACAACCAAGTGAAAATTGGAGGACCACGTAAAGTGGACTACAATGTGCTAGCTCATCTTAGGAAGTTACCATTGTGATTAAGCCTCTACGACACTCTAATTTTATCAAAAGAAAAGAGAGAAGCTCTGGTTACAGCCTTGCTTGACCTAGAGATTTGCTTAACTCAGTTGGCCAGCACAATCTCAGATGAAGTTTGTTTGTTGAAATAACAGCCTGGGGTAACCTTCACAGATGAAGATTTGCTGCTCGATACTGCCGACCACAACCGACCACTCTACATCTCAAGATTTGTGTTGTGCAGAGTTTTAGTAGATCCTGGAGCATGTCTCAACTTGATGAGTCTATGGACATTGACCTATTTGGACATCGAAGCTCAAGATCTTAGAATTGATAAAATATTGTGAAGAGGATTCAACCAAAAGGAAGAATGAGTCTTTGGATTGATTACATTGTGTATGAAGGTTGGAGAACTAGGAAAAACCACCAAGTTTTATATCATTGACGCCGAGACCTCTTTCAACGTTCTATTGGATCGACCATGGAGTCATGAGCACAGCATGGTTCCATCGTCTCTACACAAGTGCATCAAGTACAACAAAAAAGGACAAGAATGTTGTATTACGGGAGATCTACACCAGTTTTTAGTTCATGAAGTTGGCATTCATGAAGATGCTGCCTACTATGCGCCTCCGAAGAAAACTATTTTCTCTCGTGAAACTGTGACAAACAAAAGTAAAGATTCAGATGAAGTTCAATGTCAAGGCCATTCAACTCTGCTTCAGCGATATCTTACCACTCTTTTACAAAAAGTTGGTGGAGATTCTTTTAGCTCGCGCACCTGAGGTTGAGGTCGGGGTCGTGGGCGTGGAAGAACCAACTTAATCGTTGAACGGACTAGGCCAACCATCAACATTAGTGATGAGGACAGTTTCAAAGATGAAATAATGCTGACAAAACTTAAGAAACCTCAATATGAGATATCCTTAAAAGAGGCCGAGAAAAGAAAATATGAGATAATGTATGATTGGATAAATCACTACGTGAATGCTATGACCCTTGCTCCGATCCTCACTCAAAAGGTCAAGAGTTTAGTGGTCAAGGAAGTCCGTAGTGTTGGTTCAAAGTCGATCAAATTTTATCGCGCTTCTATTTCTACCAATCTTGAAAATCATGTAAATTTGGATGATGACCCTAATGAATTAATGGAATTACCTTTTGGTTACTTTTTGCCTCATATACAAAGGGGACTTTTACAAAAAAAAATGCAAAAAGATAAATTAAAACTTTTTGAAAAATTATGGAGAGTTAAAGTCAAACTCTCAACTCAAAAGAGGGTCTCAGATTTCTCACAATTTCTGCGGTATAAACTCATGCCAAAATGCCCATGTTATTGCAGTTGTCTATTAGTGATAGATAAGCAAATTGAACTTCATTGTTGTGATTAAAGTATGATTTTTTCTAAAATATTAGTCCGTAGATCTAATCCTACTCCCTGTGGGATCGATATCTGGGACTCCATTAGAGCCTTATATTACTTGAGCGATACGTATACTTACGTTGATAAGTGTGACTTTACAATTATTGAATATTTATTACGTCCATAATTATTTTATATTTTTAAGCATATATAAAGTCGCGGTCAATTACCTTCGAGAACAGGTCTAGCGAATAAAGGAAAATAAGTAGTAACTTGAGAAGAACTACCTCCACCTCCACCAGTGGAAGAACCACACAACCAAGTGAAAATTGGAGGACCACGTAAAGTGGACTACAATGTGCTAGCTCATCTTAGGAAGTTACCATTGTGATTAAGCCTCTACGACACTCTAATTTTATCAAAAGAAAAGAGAGAAGCTCTGGTTACAGCCTTGCTTGACCTAGAGATTTGCTTAACTCAGTTGGCCAGCACAATCTCAGATGAAGTTTGTTTGTTGAAATAACAGCCTGGGGTAACCTTCACAGATGAAGATTTGCTGCTCGATACTGCCGACCACAACCGACCACTCTACATCTCAAGATTTGTGTTGTGCAGAGTTTTAGTAGATCCTGGAGCATGTCTCAACTTGATGAGTCTATGGACATTGACCTATTTGGACATCGAAGCTCAAGATCTTAGAATTGATAAAATATTGTGAAGAGGATTCAACCAAAAGGAAGAATGAGTCTTTGGATTGATTACATTGTGTATGAAGGTTGGAGAACTAGGAAAAACCACCAAGTTTTATATCATTGACGCCGAGACCTCTTTCAACGTTCTATTGGATCGACCATGGAGTCATGAGCACAGCATGGTTCCATCGTCTCTACACAAGTGCATCAAGTACAACAAAAAAGGACAAGAATGTTGTATTACGGGAGATCTACACCAGTTTTTAGTTCATGAAGTTGGCATTCATGAAGATGCTGCCTACTATGCGCCTCCGAAGAAAACTATTTTCTCTCGTGAAACTGTGACAAACAAAAGTAAAGATTCAGATGAAGTTCAATGTCAAGGCCATTCAACTCTGCTTCAGCGATATCTTACCACTCTTTTACAAAAAGTTGGTGGAGATTCTTTTAGCTCGCGCACCTGAGGTTGAGGTCGGGGTCGTGGGCGTGGAAGAACCAACTTAATCGTTGAACGGACTAGGCCAACCATCAACATTAGTGATGAGGACAGTTTCAAAGATGAAATAATGCTGACAAAACTTAAGAAACCTCAATATGAGATATCCTTAAAAGAGGCCGAGAAAAGAAAATATGAGATAATGTATGATTGGATAAATCACTACGTGAATGCTATGACCCTTGCTCCGATCCTCACTCAAAAGGTCAAGAGTTTAGTGGTCAAGGAAGTCCGTAGTGTTGGTTCAAAGTCGATCAAATTTTATCGCGCTTCTATTTCTACCAATCTTGAAAATCATGTAAATTTGGATGATGACCCTAATGAATTAATGGAATTACCTTTTGGTTACTTTTTGCCTCATGTACAAAAATTAATTCAACAGGGACATTTACCAAAACAAATGCCAAAAGATAAATTAAAACTTTTTGAAAAATTATGGAGAGTTAAAAGTCAAACTCTCAACTCAAAAGAGGGTCTCAGATTTCTCACAATTTCTGCGGTATAAACTCATGCCAAAATGCCCATGTGTGACTTTCCACCTGATTCTTAGGGGAGATAATGCCCATGTCAACGCTCTAGCAAAACTCGCTTATGAGCTGGCGTGTCCCCCAAAGGATTCCATTGAAATAACAGTACAAGGAAGACAAGTTTTGCCTCGAATTGACATTTAAACTCTAGAGAAGCTCAGAAAAGAGGAAGCGATAAATGCAATTGCTGACACCAATCAAGATTGGCGCAAGCAATTAATAGAATATTGATAAACTAGAAAGCTACTAGAGGACAAGTCTGAGCACAACACATTGAAAAAAGGGCTATGTCATACACCCTAGTGGGTGATCTCCTCTACAGAAGATCATTCGACCAGATGTGGCTGAGGTGTCTAAGCAGAGTCGAGGAAAAAATATTGTCAAAGAAGTACATGCCAGATTATGTGGCGCTCACCAGTCATGGCTAAAAATGAAAATGAAGATCAAAAGACTCGAATATTATTGGTCATCGATGATGTCTAACTGCATGGATACAGCCAAAAGATGTCACCAGTGTCAGGTGCATGGGGTGATCTTGCACCAACCTTCGAATGTGCTACACCCAACCGTTGTCTCATAGTCATTTGAGTGTTGGGACATAGACATAATAGGTCCGATAGACCCTCCGTCTTCCAAAGGACACAGATTTATACTTGCCGCTACAGATTATTTCTCCAAATGGGCAGAGGTAGTGCCATTACGAGAGGTTATGACACAACATGTTCTTCAGTTCTTCAAAAGCCAAATACTCTACCATTTCGGAGTACCGCGAAGAATAATTTCAAATAATGGGAAATCTTTCAAAAGCACCAAAATCAACAATTTCATCAAAAGACATGAGATAGATTGGAGATACTCTACAATTTACTATCCCAGAGCAATTGGATTGGTTGAGGCCTTCAACAAGACACGGGTACAGATTTTGTAGAAAACATTGGATGAAAACAAAAGAGATTGGCACAACAAATTGGTGGAAGCTTTGTGGGCCTACCAGAGGACGTTCAAGTCTCCCACTCAAAGTTCACCCTACATGCTTGTGTACGGGTTCAAGGTCATGCTACCATTAGAAGTTCAAATGCCGTCACTTAGAGTGCAGTCACCAACCAAATCACAATAGAAGAAAGTGCGAAGCTCAGACTTGAAGAACTAGAGAGTCTTGAAGGAAAACAACTTAAAGCACAACAATATTTGGAACTTTATCAGTCAAAGATGCTACAAGCTCATGAAAAATTGGTCTGCCCAAGGAAATTCAATGTTGGTGACCTCATCCTCGTGCTCAAGAGACATATTCTTGCACACAGTAAGATAGGTGAAATTTTTAAGCCAACTTGGGAGGGACCATTTGTCATTAAAAAGGTCTATGCAGGAGGATCCTACCAGTTAGTACAGTTCCGGGGTGAAAGGCCCATGCTACCAATCAACGGACGATACCTGAAGACATACTTTGCAACCTGACATTGCTTGCCGACACTTTTTTTGAAATTTTGAAGTTTTAACTATTTTCGGGTTATCTACGTGGCCAGAAGCCTTTGACCGGGTCCAAAATTTTTGTAACAAAATTAACCTCAATATAATAAAAATTTTGAAAAGAGTTACAGTTCAAGTACTCTCCTTTCTACCTTTAAACTTAATATTCTACTAAATTAAACAAAATTCACACATAAACAAATGATCACTTCAACCAACTAAACTAAAATTTCTTTCAATAAATACTTTTTTTTGTTCTTATTCGTGCTAAGTTTCAACCCACTGACATTTTTCCTGTCGTCTATAGAGAAATGTCAGGCCAGAGGCTGATCTTCGCCTTTAAGGTTGGCTGAAATCTCGTACTAAATGAAGAAATGGCATCGCAGGGCGGTACTATAGATTTCGACATGGAATTTAACCAAGTCGACATGGATTATGAGGGGCCTTTACTGAATGTCCTCAGTCAACAGGAAAAGGAAGGTCTGCTCTCACTGCTAAGGTTGACCACTAAAGACTCTGCATCACTAAAAGGAAAGAACATGATGGTACAACATGACCCAATGGAGGGGCCCAACAGTCTACCATCCATGATAACTATGCCAATTTGGGGCTTGGTTGCTCTTGATAATGAAAGATTGCCAGACGCTCCGCTACGAAGAACACAATGCAAAAATGCTTGTCACCAAAAGTATAGGGATTCGTTACGAGAGGAGAAAAGATGCCAAAAAGAGGCAGAAAAATTACTCACCTTTATTCCTAAGGGGACCTATTCCTGAGGGGGGGAACATTTATGACCCAGGCATGAGAGAAACTTCTTCAAGCTTGCCTACCATAGATGATCAATCCAGGTTTGTCACAGAGCCCAACTTGCAACGTTGAAATACCTGCAGGATCATCGGCTACGGAGCCATTCGTGGAATGCCTGGACTGCAATGTCTTCCACCTACAACACTATAGTACCTTTGAGGAGTACGCCTCGACGGATGATGGATTTCAGACTACGGATTACCTGAAAGAGGTAGAGCCATATGTCCCAATGGATGCAGAGCCATATGTTTTGAGGGGTATAGAGCCATATGTCCTGTCAAATGCAGGATCATACATTCTGTTAGAACCAGAGTCAGCACCTGGTTGGGTTCCCGCCACCGTTAAAATAAGGGAACTTCGTCGAAATCCACCAATCACAAGCACGACAAAATATTACATAATAAGCAAAGTGAACAAAAGAAATTTTCAATTCTACGAAGAGGTACAAGGGAGGGTACAAGGGAGTTCATCAACATACTGGAAGGATTGGAATTATACACCAGGGTTTTCCAGGAGAGGATGAACAAAATATTCTTGACTACATTTTTTACTTAAGGGACAGAGGTCGAGCAGGCTTCCTCATGGAAAGGACCTATTCCTAGCTGAGTAAATGAATGTGAGGAAAAGGAAGAATTACTATCCAGTGTGGTTGCTACTATAACTTTATAAATGACAGACTAGGGAATCCTCCTAGGATTCACAAACATGATCAGGTGGAACCACTGCCGCCCATGATAAAGTGGATGATTAAAAGAATGGTCAGGTAGGGTATATTGCCTGCTAACTGTATTTATAATAGTTGCATTATCAACATCTAAGACGAGGGTGATTGCATTCATCCACATATAGACTGCCATAACTTCATGAGACCTTTCTGCACAGTCTACTTCATGAGTAAAAGCAACATCATATTTGGGAAATAAATTGACATCATTGGCCCTGGTGAGTTTAGAGGATCCGTGGAGATTCCCCTACCAGTTGGCTCAGTAATTATTCTCAAAGGAAACGGAGCGGACATTGCCAAACACTATATTACAGGAGTACAACACTGTAGGGTGTGTCTGTGACCTTCCGACGGATGGACGACAACAAAATACCGTACAAATTTCCGCTAGATCTAGAGCTGGAGGAGCTGCTACCATACGAGGTATGAGAGAGTTTTACCTTTAAGTACATGCAAAGGGAACGCTGCCCTGGAGGATGGCTTAGAAGGTCTGCTTGATTAGGAGCTCATCGTAACAGGAATAGATAGTCAAAGGATTCTTTTTCGCTTTACTACATTACAATAAATATGATATATTTCAATAATACTCAGCCTACGATATGTACTTGGCATGAGATATTTTGGATGTACTATGATGCAGTTAGCATATTGTATTTTTTGATGTGTTAGCTTACACTTGATCAGTAACTTTTATTGGAGCATATTAAAGAAGTTTCTTTCAGAAATTTGTATGTTTGTTCAATTGCCCCAATTGTGTGGTGGATAAAAGCCACGAACCGTACATTGGTTCAAAATTACAATGAACAAATAACGAAACAACAAAATTTGATAATAATAAAAAAATAATAAGAAATAAAAAATAAAACAACCAACTAACAAACAACAAAACAAATCTCTTTTAAAATCAACCAACTCAAATTAAATTTTTGAAAACTTATTTTGAAAATTAAACATGATAAAAACAACAAGAAAAGAAAATAAATCTGTTGAGTTGATTCTCCCGATTTTGAGGTCTCTTACTATTTGCTCGCGCAACACAACTATCTTAGTTTGCACTAATTCTCTTAACATCCCTGTAGAGTTTCACTTTCTGCACAAAACCTCACAAAATTTCACAAATCTTCTTCAACAATGTCAACTTTTCCACATGACACATATCTTTGAGTTTAACACCACCAATTGTCATTTTCAAATCAGTCCTTAACTTCTGATTCACTTCTTTGAGTTCAGTTCTTACCTTCTGACACTTTCTTTTTAGATTGATCGTCAACTTTCAATTCTCATTTTTGAATGAGTCCTTAACTTCTAATTCACTCTTTTTGAGGTCAGTCCTTAACTTCCGACTGTCTTTTGAGATTGATCATTAACTTTCAATTCTCATTTTCAAATTTGTCCTTAACTTCTGATTCACTCCTTTGGGGTCGGTCCTTACCTTCCGACACTCTCTTTTGAGAGTGATCATTAACTTTCAATTCTCATTTTCGAATCAATCCTTAACTTCTGAGTAACTCCTTTGAGGTCGGTCCTTACCTTCCGACACTCTCTTTTGAGATTGATCATTAACTTTCAATTCTCATTTTTGAATCAGTCCTTAACTTCTGATTCAATCCTTTTGAGGTTGATCTTTAACTTCTCTCTTTTGAGATTGATCATTAACTTTCAATTCTCATTTTTGAGTCAGTCATTAACTTATGATTCACTCCTTTGAGGTTTGTCCTTACCTTCCGACACTCTATCTTGAGCTTGATCATTAACTTTCAGTTCTCATTTTTGTATCCATCCTTAACTTTTCATTTACTCCTTTGAGGTCGGTCCTTACCTTCCGACACTCTCTTTTGAAATTGATCATTAACTTTTAATTCTCATTTTTGTATCCATCCTTAACTTTTGATTCACTCTTTTGAGGTCGGTCCTTACCTTCTGACACTCTCTTTTGAGATTGATCATTAACTTTTAATTCTCATTTTTTAATCAGTTGTTAACATCTGATTCACTCATTTTTGAGGTCGGTCCTTACCTTTCGACACTCTTTTTTGAGATTAATCATCAACTTTCAATTATCATTTCAAAATCCATCTTTAACTTTTGATTCGCTCTTCTTAAGGTCGGTCCTTAACTTCCGACCCTCTCTTGAGTTTCATTCTTAAATTTCAATTATAATTTTAGAATCAGTCCTTAACTTCTGATTCGTCTGTTATTTTGAGGTTGGTCCCTAACTTCCAACCCTCTTTAGAAATAATACCAATTCTTCAATTCCCTCTTCGGGGTCAACATATATAGACTGATTTCCATCCTCTATGGACATTTGAAATCTGATAACTCAAAACCAACTCTCCAGTTCCTAGCAAAAGTTCCTACCTCTTAACTTCGATCAAGATTCATCTGTTAGTTTCCCAGTGGAAACAAATAACACACACAATTCTACACTCCTTTTATGCCTGTTAACTTAGGAGTTTTTATTGGTGTCATTATTCTCATTTTCCACCCCTTTTTTCTCAACTTCAACTTCAATTTCTTTTTAAATTTTTATTTCCAATTTGTTTCCACTTATCAGTTGAATAGTTATGATTTACGCCTACACCTATTGGGGGTTCATTTATTGACCTCACTTTGGTTGAGGTCTAGTTCTTCCTCTTTTGTAGCCTAGGGTCTAGCCATAGGACTTTCTTGTTGACTATTCTTAGAAAACTAGAAAAGGAACCCTCACCATTAGAAATTCCAAACTCCTCTTTACTCAACTTGAAGCTCTATATATTGGTCCTAACCTTTAGCACTTAGTAGGTGGGGTCCCCGTAGGACTGTTTGACATTAAGGTTGACCCTGGGCATCGGTCTTAATCTAAGGTACTCACCTCACTCACAATCACTCACCAATATGAACCCAAGACTTCTTAACTTAGATCCCTTAATCTTTTGGGAGACTTATGTAGATGGTCCCCTAAACCCTCTGGCCCTAGGCTAGGGTTTAACTAAGACCAATACATAGAGGACTTAACTGGGGTTTCTATTGGTCAATCGCTTATTTATGGTGGTTAGCTCCCCAACCTTACTAAAGAAACCCAACTTGGCCTTTCACTCCTAAACTCCCCCAAATTACCGAAATACCCTTGAAACCTTAAATTTGGCAAAAATTTCTAAATTTACCGAAAATACCCTAATTTATTCAAAAATCATTTATAACCTTTTGAAAATACCCCAAATTACCCAAAATCACAAAAAATTACCAAATTACCAAAATACCCCTCCTTCACCCAAAATGTCAAAAATTCCCAAAAATCATAAAAATTATCAAAACCTTACACATATTCCTAATTTCTTTTTTCTAAACTACCACATGACCAAATTTGGCCAAATTGACCATCTTTGTCCAAAACTCCCAAATTTCACTTAAAAGGCCCAATCTCCCAAAATCCACCTCAACTGTCCATCAAGTTGGTCCCAATTTCCCCCAATTTCAATTATAAACTCAAATTCACTTTCCATGTGACCAATTTAAACACAATTCAAGCTCAATTTCCAAATTTGGCCAAATTGACCATCTTTGTCCAAAACTCCCAAATTTCACTTAAAAGGCCCAATCTCCCAAAATCCACCTCAACTGTCCATCAAGTTGGTCCCAATTTCCCCCAATTTCAATTATAAACTCAAATTCACTTTCCATGTGACCAATTTAAACACAATTCAAGCTCAATTTGCCCATGCTTTGAGCCTAAGTTTGATTTAGGTCAAAGCCCCAATTTTGGCCACATGACCTAATCTCGCCCAATTAAACTCATAACCCACTCAATTTGCCACAATTTATGTTGAAAACCCTTAATAACATTCCTAAACATCAAACTTGACCTTGAATTAGCCTTGGTAAAGCCTCAATTTCATTTAATTTCAAGCTAAGTCAATTTAATTTCAAGTCAATTTCATTTAATTTCAAGCTAAGTCAAAAGCCCCAAATTTTGCCCCAAATTGGCTATGCCTCCAAATTTCACCGAATTGATTGCCTTTACCCCAAAATTTGCACCTAGTTCATGTTGAAAACTCTTCATCACATTACTATTGACCATTCTCAACAAAAAAATTGGACTTAGCCCAAGCCTAGCCTAATCTAGACCCAAGTCTACCTAAACATGCAAATTACCAAAATTCCAAAATCCTAAAATTGAAACCCCAAATAAACTCAAAATCCTTTCAATCCTTCACCAGAAATGTTCATTACAATCATCTACATCAAATGCATCAGTTAATTGGGCCGTTTAACATGGTTAGCCTAGCTCAAACTCAAGTTTTGGTCATTTGCATCCACTTGAACCCATGCACCAAATTTGACCTAGACATGTCAAATTGGTCAAAGCAAGGCCACCATAGCCAAATTTTGGACCATATTGACCAAGTCAAACCCCTTCGAACCACCCAAATGAGCCATGGACTAAGGAATTCCCAAATCAAGGGATTTTATTCCATATTTTCTTAAGCCAAGGATATTTTTGCCAAAACTAAACACCAACTCATTTAGTTGCTGTGATATATCCCCCTGGCTCACCTGACCTCCTAACCACTCCCCCTGGCCTGATCGGCTGGTAGCCGGCCAACCAACCTAGTGGCCAGAAAATGTCCAAACCAAGAGCCACCCTCATGGAATCAAACCCAATTCAAACCTAGAGGCCACCTCAGCCAAATTAATGTTAGAGCCTCTCTGCCCTCCACCTAAGCAAGCATTTTTACCCTCCAGTTAGCCATGATAGCCACCCAAAATACTATTTTATAAAAAGCTCACCGCCATGGCCATGGTGGGTGTACTAAATGTGGGTGTACTAATTTTTTATTAGAGAGAGCCCTCCAAATTACTCCTAGAGCCTCTTTTAGACCTCCTTAGTGTAACCCAACCACCACATTGCCTTGAATCCCCTTGCCGGAATTCAATTTTTGAGCTCAAAACCTTTTTGGAGACAGGACAGTGCTCTCCACACCTCTAAAATCCACCTAAATTAAATTAAACTCACCCATATCTTCACCACAGTGAAAGATGAAGAAGCCTCATCAAATCCCCATCATACAGAGTCCCTAGCATAGCCCTAGAACAACACCTGAAATCGAGCTTCGTTGAATTCATACCTAGGCCTTTCACCACAGTAAGAGGCTTAATCCCTAGCCTCCTTGGACCTCCACAAACACGCTGAGCTCCTCTGATCAAAGCTTCCCTTCTCAGAGCAAAGGTATTGAACTCCCCCTCTTCCCGAGCCTATTTTAATTCTCCATTTTATTAGGCTTAATTTAATGCATGATTACCGTATGGATGTGTTCATCACTGTTAGAAGAGAATTTAAAAATAAATCGTACTTAATTTAGTTAAGAAATGAGTGAGATCTTAAGCTTTGAAAATGGATAGTTCTCGGGCTAAGGCATTGGAGACGATGATGGGGAGCCGTCCGATCACGTGTTTATCTCATCAACGGATGAGATCTAGCAGGATAGCGCCTTCATACATGAACCAAGGGCTGAATCAACGTTGAGGTGGATGGCGGTGTCGAATGGGAGTGCGCTGCGTAGAGTTTCAGAGCCGTCTAGGATCTAGTCAGTGTCGCGCACTTAAATAGATAAATAGGGTATTTTCTGATTTAAAGAAATAGCCCAAACTTCAAAAACCAATATTTTGGTGTAGAAAAATCACAAAAATAAAATAAAAATACGTCTTTCTCAGTGCACAAAGGAGAATAATGTGTAAATAATTTGAAGATTCTTTGATGCATATTTTATTTTTAATTAATTAAGTATGGTTTTGAGTATTTTAATTCTCCATGCATGTAGACATTTCACCACGACTTGAAATTTTGGCATGTTGTTGCCTCTGTCTTAGGGAACATCCTCTGGTTTTTCCAAAGTTAGAGGATCTATCTAGATAGAGATACATATTTTCCAAGTTTATGTCTATTATTTGAACAAATTAATCATAATAATTAGCATGTTGCTTAGAAAAATCCAAAAAAATTTTGAGAGGTTAGCTATGACCATAGAACCCTTTGGAAAATATTTCATGGGTTAAGTCAATAAGAATGCACTTAATATTCATGAAACCTAAAATAAAAAGAAAATTAATTTTGGGAAACATAAACATCTAAATGACTTAACTTTTAATCTCCATTGTGATTTAAATGGGTATGACGTTGGAAGTTGATAACTCACTTATTTAATACCCTTACTTGATGTTCAAATGACATTTAAGTTTTTTGAAATTGAATAATTATTGTCATTTAAAAAATTCATCTTCTTTCAATATAACCAAGACATCTACTTAGGTTTAAAGAGCTTAGTGGTGACTTAAGCTAAAATCAAATTTGATTAATTAGGAATTAGAAGAATGAATATAAAGTAAAACACCTTTGAAAACCTTAAGCCCAAATTAAAACTCAAATCGGCTAAGTGTTTCAATAACGCTAAGTTGCGCCCTTTAAGGATCTTTACCCACATAACTTCCAAATTAAATGACAAATGATAATTACCTTACTCTTAGGGATAATTGAAACATCAATATTCATTGAGCATTAAAGAAATATACAGGATGGGTTATTAAGCAACATAATATATTTAAATGAGCTCGAGACTTTTCATCAGGTAGTGAGAGGGAAGCATGAACCTGCATTTTCCTCTATACCTATTTGATACCTCGGAGGTCTACTAAACTTAATAAGTTTTTCCTAACAAAAATCATCCTTAATCAAACCAATAAGGTCCCACAAAGATATGACCTAGGCTTAGGTAGGACACTAAAACTTTACTTTTTTACTTTATATAAAATGCTCTCACATGCATTTTAAGTTTCAGGTGATGGAAGGGGAGGATTTGCCATGTACGCTTTTGTAGTTTACAACATTGTCTTTTCTTAAGATTTCTACATTATGCTTAATTACCTACATGTCTGAAGAAAACACAAACTTGCATGTTAAATAATAATGTTACCCTGCATGAAAACTAAAACAGTCAAGATAGCCACAAAACCAAAACGAAAATCAAAAATAAAATCAATCAAGATAAAAATCACCTCCACAACATTTAAAATATAAGACAACTCAAAATTTAATCACAAACATCACACAAAACAATAACTACAACTAAATTAAGACATCTTTATCGGATGATCGGGAATCCCTCATAGGAGGTAACCTACGCTTGCTAACAAGGCTTCCCACGGTCTAAACAAAATTATGGAACTCATTAAGTTGAGTTTAGTAAATTCATTTGGACTAAGTATCCAATAGAAAATAGTTAGTGGTGCCAGAATGAAGGAATCGTAGGATCCTAACCGGTGTTGCTCTAATCAACTATAACATCCCCCATAACATTTAAAGAGCTTCAACCATAGGGTCGTATGATTTTACATCATAACTTGACACCCTAGAAAACTTAAACTCGCCACGATAAGGAGTTTGGAGCTAGCATGGTGGGTAGCACGACCATCTTCAACATCAAAACATGTTTTCATCAGCTAAACCAATTACCTTCCTTAGAATTAAATAACAAGCCATAGGATTTCTAAGTTGTCTGCTGCTACATCTATATTATATAGTGTTTTTAGACATATTTTTATACCTATTTTTGAGATATTGCACTTTAATGGAAGGTATTTTTGTGTTTTTGTTACAGATACTACAAAAAATGAAAAAAATGCTTAAATGAGTGAAAAATGATCAAATTTGGAGCAAAAAGGTGAAAAATTGTGCAAAAGAGTTTTGGCACCTAAGCGCCAGATCCGGCACTTACACGCCGGTTAAACAGAGAAGGTCGCGCCTAAGCGCCAAGACCCCGCGCTTACGCACCAGTGGCAGTTACTAAATGAGTAAAATCCTTTTTCATGAATTTAGAAGAGGGTTTTGAGGCACCCATTAGCACAATAGGTGGTTGTAATCACCATGGACAAAAATTATCATGAAAGGATGCATCTCTTAGGGAAATACATCAAATCAAGACAAATTTTGAAAAGATCCTAAGACACCTCTTAGAAAACTATAAAAGAAAGAAGATAGGACTTTGAAAAGAGTCCTGAAAATATTGGCAAGTTTTGAAAATTCTTTTCAGGGGAGTTAGTTCAGAGAGATTTTCAGGAACAACTTTTTATTTACTTTATCCTTTTTGTTATTTTATTTTGAGTGATTGTAAAGAAGAAGAGGTTCAAAGGAACTTTAAGAGTTTGGTGGAGGAGTTGACATAAGTTTTTTATCTTTTTATTTTAGACTACTTTTGGTTTTAATTGAGACTTATTGTTGGTTTGACAATGATTTCTTCTTTTAAACTAAAGTGTGGTTTTGTTTTCTCCTTATTTTTTGAGTAGTTTTGTTTATCTTTCTTCTTAAAATGATAAGTAATTAAGTTTTGGATGGAAGTTATGGAGAGTATTGATCTTTGATGTTGGAAGAAGTTTTGATAATTAAATCCATGCACTTCATTTACTTCTTGATTTGGCCAATCTAGATGTTAAAGTTTGTTGCAAGAACAAGTAAGAACCTGGCTGGTATTGTCTCAGTCAACAATTGGAAAGAATCACATGAGATTTTATGAATGAGAATGTAGTTCATATGATTGAGTGCAAATAAATAGGGAAATATTCATTGATGGGTGCAGAGTTAGAGGACTTTAAAGTGATGGGTTAAAGCCCCCAACTTGGTTTATTATTTTAGGTTCTGATATGGGAATGTTAGCCCCCAGATGGAGGGAATTGAGGGAACTCTAGAGTAAGAGCTAGTATCTTCCCTGCCTAGCCGGTCTTCAGAACTATTCAAACTTTAAATTAGCCAATGTTCTTTATAGCACCTCTAGTGTAAGTTTATTGCTCCTATTTGGCATAACACAATTTGCATATTACTACAATAGAATTTCTATACTTATTACTGATTCATGATAAGAAGAAAAATATTTTCATATTAAATACTTTTCTTCCACAAAAACTTTAGTTATCTTTTTAAGTTGTTAGTGTTTCGCTAAAATATCAAAAATACCAAAAATATTTACATTTTAAATTCCTACCAAATTTTTTTTGTTTAAGTAATTATCTTTTTAAAAATAGAAAAACTTTCTAAAAAGTGCATATTGCATAATCTTTCCTGTGGGTTCGATATTCAGGCCTTAATCAAAAATTCCAATATTACTTGATAGTGATATGTATACTTGTGTAGTGCCCTAATATAAACATATATAAATAATAATAATAAAAAGTTAAATTCTTATTTTTCTTCAGGATAAAGTTTTTGATTTTTTGGTAAAATAAAAATAAGAGAAATATAATCTAAATTATTGTTGTACTGTGCATATTAGCAGTATCCAGGGATCAATAGCCCAAATAAGTATTCAGGGTTCAGGGATCAAGTTTTTGGCGTCGTTGCTGGAGATTAAAATCTTCAAGTAGTGTTGTCAACTTCATAAATCCTTGCATATACAAAAAATCGAGATCAAGTTTATGTCGCCACTATCGGGGATTAAAATCTTCAAGTAGTGGTGTCAACTTCATAAATCCTTATATATACAAAAAATTGGGATCAAGTTTTTTGCATCATTGCCCGAGAAGAATCGAAAGAAAGAAAACTAAGTAAATTTCTATTTTTAGAAAGTCTTATTTAAACTTTAAATATTTCATCTTATTTTGTATGTTTTATTTTATTTTATTTTATGTTAGTGTATGTGTAGTTTAGGTTCTGAAGAACTAGTGCCCTTTGATTGTGAATTAGAAAGAACTATTAGAAAAATCAAAAAAACCAAAAAATTAAAAATCTTAAAAAATCCAAAAAAAATTACAGAAATGGCAAACCAAAATAATTAAAATGTTTAAATTTATCAAAAGTTTAGACCTTTAAGAGATTATCCCAACCCTACTGTAGATGAACGTCATTGTAGTATTCAAAAACCTATTGTAGTGGCTAATTCATTTACGCTCAAACCTACAATTATCCAAATGGTATCAAATAATCAGTTTGGGGGATCACCAACTGAAGATCCAAATTTACATCATGCCAATTTTCCTAAAATTGTGTGCTAGAATTGTGTGCTACATTTAAATACGATGGTGTTTCAGATGATGCCATAGACTTAGGTTATTTCCTTTCTCACTGAGGGATAAAACTAAGATGTGGTTGAATTTGTTAGCACTTTGATATATCAAAACTTAGGGTGATTTAGAATAAAAATTTCTTGCTAAATATTTTCTACCATCAAAAACTGCAAAACATAGAAATGATATTACATCTTTTAATCAGTTTGAAGGGGAATCTATTTATGAAGCATTGGAATGATTTAAAGAACTCTTAAGAAAGCGTCCACGCCATGCTATACCAGATTGTTTAATAACTCAAACTTTTTATAATGGATTAAATGGTTCTCTTAGATCTATTACCAATGCCGCTGCTGGTGGTTCATTGATGTCAAAACCATTTCATGACGCTTATGCTTTAATTGAAGAGATGGCTACCAATAATTTTCAATAGCCTTTTAAGAGGGTAAATCCAAAGAAAATAACCAATATTCATGAAACTGATGCATTTACTATGTTAGCAAATCAAGTTGCTGCAATTTCAAGGAAGTTAGACCAATTTGGAATGAATTTTTCTCAAAAAATTTCCATGATTAAAGAGAATTCATTAAGCCAACTGGTAGATTTTCAAGCATCATTAGATACTTTGAATGCCATAAATAATAAGTCAAAATAACCCATATTCCAATTATTATAACCCAGATTGGAAGAACCATCCCAACTTTAACTGGAATAACAATTTGAGTGGTAATAATCAGCAATGGAGGAACAACCAAGAAAACCCATGGGAAACTGGAACAACCAAGGGAATAATAATTGTAGATCTACTTATCCTGCAGGTATCAACAATAATACACAATTTAAGGAAAAGAAGTTGTCTATAGAAGAAGTGGTTTACAAATGGGTAATCAATTACAAAGTCAAGGAGTTAAATTAGAAATATTGAGAATCAACTTTGGTAAATCGCAAGTTCATTAAGTAATAGATCCCCAGAAACACTTCCTAGTAATACTGATTCAAATCGAAAAGACCAGAATAAGGAGCAAGTTAAAGTTGTACAACTTAGAAGCAGAAGAGAGTTGGAAGGTAGGATTCAAAAAGAGATTGAAGTATAGGGAAAAGAAATTGAAGAATCAAAAGAGGACGCTCCGAAAGATTCTGAGAGACCTATTTCTCCGCCGAAAATTAATTTTGAAAAACCACCACCTCTACTTCCTCAAAGATTTCAACAACAAAAGTTGGAAAACTAATTTTCAAAATTTCTGGAAATATTTAAGAAGCTTACAATCAATATTCCTTTAGCTGAAGCCTTAGAGAAAATGCCAAGCTATGTAAATTTTATGAAGGATATTACCAATAGAAAAAAGAAGTTTGAAGATAATGAGACTATTGCACTTAGTGAGTAGTGCAGTGCTATAATTCAGAATCAGAAGAAAATTCAGAAGAAACTTCCTGAAAAACTTAAAGATCTTGGTAGCTTTACAATTCCATGTGCAATAGGAGACAAATTTTATGAGAAAGCGTTATGTGAATTAGGTGTAAGAATTAACCTTATGCCATTATAAATATTTATAAGATTGGGATTAGGAGAAATAACCCCTACTACTATAAATCTGCAGTTAGCAGATCATTCAATAACATATCCTAAAGAAGTTATAGAAGATGTCCTAGTGAAAGTGGATCAATTTGTCTTTCCTGTTGATTTCATTGTGCTAGATATGGAGGAAGATAAAAAGATAACTATGATTTTGAGGAGACCTTTCCTAGCCACAGGAAGAGTAATGATAGATGTGTAGAAAGGGGAATTAACAAAGCACGTCAATGATGAAACTGTTACTTTTAACATTTTAAAATCAATAAAATAACTTGTAAAGGTAAAGATGATGAATGCTATAGAATGTATGTAATAGGATATCTGAGCAAATGTCATTTCAAAACTACTTATGAAGAAAAATCTGATGAAAAAGATTTAGAACATGAGGAAGAAGAGGAATTAGATTAATATGTAAACCTTTTTAAGGAAGATTCAAGTTATGTTCAAATGTTCAAGAAAGTTTTAAGATTCAAGTTATGTTCAAGAAAGTTTTAAAATTTTGGACACAATAAACAAAGATAAATCATTTTGTCCATCTATTAAAAAGAGTTGAAATTACTTCCTAAAATTACTTCCTAAAAATTTAAAATATGCATTTTTAGGAGATTCCTTTACCTATTATAATTTCCTCGAAGTTAACAAAGGAAGAAGAAGAAAAGCTGATGAAAATTTTAAAAAAATTTAAGAAAGCATTCAGATGGACAGTTGTTGATATTAAAGGAATCAGTCCTTTAATTTGTATGCAAAGGAGATTAAATCCTGTTATGAAAGAGGTTGTTAAGAAAGAAATTTTAAAGTGGTTAGATGCTCGAATTATCTACTCTATTTCAGATAGTGCATGGGTTAGTCCAATTCACTGTGTTTCTAAGAAAGGAGGAGTCACTGTAACTGTGAATGAGCATAATGAGTTAATACCTACTAGACAAGTTACAGGGTGGTGAATATGCATTGACTATAGAAAATTAAATCTTGCCACTAGGAAAGATCATTTTCCAGTACCCTTTCTAGATCAAATACTGGATAGACTTGTTGGTCATAAATACTTTTATTTTCTGAATGGATATATCGGTTATCACCAAATTCAAATATCTCCTGAGGATTAAGAGAAAACAATATTTACCAGCACTTATGGTACTTTTGCTTTTAGAAGAATGCTCTTTGGTTTATGTAATGCCCCTGCTACATTTTAAAGATGTATGATGGTAATTTTTTTAGATTTCATTTAAAAAGGGATTGAAGTCTTTATAGATGACTTTTCAGTGTTTGGAATTTCATTTGACTCCGTTCAGAACATTTATCTAAAGTTCTTAAGCGCTGTAAAGAAACAAATTTAGTCTTTAACTGAGAGAAATGTCAATTTATTGTACCAGGAGGAATTGTGTTAGGTCATCAAAAATCAGAAAATGATATGGAAGTAGATCCTACAAAAATTCAAGTGATCACTAATTTACCTTATCCATCAAATGTAAGGGAAATTAGAATTTTCTTAGGACATGCTAAGTTCTACAGGCGATATATTAAAGACTTTTCTAAGATTGCTAAGTCTTTATGCCATTTACTGGAGAAAGATGCAATTTTAAATTTTGATGAGGAATGCCTAAAAGCTTCTAAATTATTAAAAGAAAAATTAATCGTTGCACTAATTATAGTTTCACCAAATTAGGGAAAACCTTTTGAGCTTATGACCTTTTGAGCACCAAATTAGGGAAAACCTTTTGAGCTTATGTGTGATGCAAGTGATTATGTTATTGGAGCTATTTTAGGACAATAAAATTTTTGAATTTTTGAAGTTATTTACTATGCTAGAAAAACTCTTAATGAAACTCAAATTAGTTATACAACAACTGAAAAAGAGTTATTCGTATTAGTATATTCCTTTGATAAATTTAGATCATATTTGATTGGAACCCATTGTATAGTGCATACAAATCATTCTACTATTAAACACTTAATGAAAAAGAAGGATACTAAACCGAGACTTATAAGATGGATTCTTCTTTTACAAGAATTTGATTTCGAAATAGTAGATCGGAAGGGAACTAAAAATCAAATTGCTGATCATTTGTTTAGGCTTGAATAAGAAAAACCGCCCTATTTTGGAAAAGAAATTAATGAACATTTTCCATATGAAAATTGTTCACTATAAATGAGTAGCGTGTTCCGTGGTATGCCGACATTAGGAACTATATTGTGTGATCATAAACCCTATAGAATGACATACCAACAAATGTGGAAATTTATTTCTGAAGCTAAGACTTATTTTTGAGATGACCCATTATTATATAAAAAAGGAAATGATCTGATCATTCCAAGATGTGTGCCATTAGAAGAGACTTATGAAATTATCCAAAAATGTCATAATTCTTATTTTGTGGGACATTTTGGTGTTGATAAAACAACATACAAAATTCTACAATATGGATTTTATTGGCCTACAATTTTTATAGATGTTAATGCTTATATCAGAACTTGTGATAGACGTAAAAGAGTAGGCAATATTTCTTGACGAAATGACATGCCCCTCAATTATATGGTAGAAGTTGAAATATTAGATGTTTGGGGATTAGATTTTATGGGACGATTTATACCATATTTTGGAAATTTATATATTCTGTTAGCAGTGGACTATGTTTCTAAATGGATTGAAGTTGTTTCTTTACCTTGATGTGATGTTCAAAGTGTTGCAAAATTGTTGAAAACAAACATATTTTGTAGATTTGGGATTCCGAGAGTTATCATTACTTATGGGGGAAGCCATTTCAGAAATACCATTATGGAGAAGTTATTAGAGAAGTATCATATAAATCATAGGATTGCTACTACTTATCATCTTTAGACAAGTGGTTTGGCTGAATTATCCAATCAAGAAATTAAAGAAATTATGGAAAAATCTCTGAATCCAACAAAAATGGATTGGTCAATCCAACTTGACTATGCTTTTTGGGCTTATAGGACTGCATATAGAACTCTTATAGGAATGTCCCCATATAGGATAGTATTTAGGAAAGCTTGTCACTTAGTAGTTGAACTTGAGCATAAAGTGTATTGGGCTATTAAATAGTTCAATTATAATTTAAAAGATGTTGGTTAGAAAAGATTGTTACAATTAAAAAGCTTGAAGAGATAAGGAATGAATCTTATGTGTGTGCTAAGATTTATAAAGAAAAGATGAAAATGTGTCATGATCAAAAGAATTTTACTAAAAATTTTCAGCCAGGGCAGCAAGTTTTGCTAGATGATGAATGGTTAAGATTATTTCCGAACAAAATTAAGTCCAGGTGGATGTGCCCATTTGATGTGATAAAAGTTTATCCTTATGGAGCTGTGGATATTAAACATCCTAATGCTGAGAAAATTTTTAAAGTGAATGGACATAGACTGAAACCTTATTATATGGTGGATCAGCATAAATATAATGATGGAATGATGTTGGGTCAACCAAAATGAACACTGGTTACGTCAGGCTGCCGACGTAAAACCAATCGTTTTGTGGGAGGCAACCTATATTTATAAGTGTGTTTTTGCTTTGATTGTTGTTTTGAGTCTGATTAAGAAATTTGGGGTAGTATTTTTGAATTTATTATGTGCTAGTGATGTGCTAGTGGAATTTATTATGTGCTAGTGATGATTTTTAGACTTTATTTAGTTACCTAGACATGTTAGAATAAGAATTTGGATGTTATGTTAACTGGTGCGAAAATATGCGTTGGCGCTTAAGCGCGACAATTTAATCACATGTGTAAATTTTGATTTCTTGAAGGTATAACTATAATTTAGTTGGAATAAACTTATCTTGGCAGTTTCTAGTCGTACCTATTAGTTATGAGGCGGAATTAGGCCTATAAATAGAAGGGATTTGTGAAGGAATTTCACCCCGGATTATTTTAAGCCTTAAAAGTCTAAGAAAGAGAAAGAATTAGATAAAATGTCTTCATGGGAGATGGATTTGAATAATAAGGAAGAAGCCATGAAGAAGAAGTTCATTAGTCAAAATCCACAGAAGATGTATAGTGGTTTCTTAGTTGTTAGTATTAAAGGGATATTGGAGAAGATCAGCCAGATGAAGAATACTATATCTGTATTAGAGACTAAGGTGCTTGAATTGCATGCTCATCTAGAACATATTTGGTAGCAACTTAAGATGCTATTCAGCCATACTAGTTATATAGAGGAAGCAGATAAGGCGATGTTAATTAAACAAAAGTGGATCGAAGATGATAGTATTAGAGCTCGTCACCACCATCCGTTTTATCAACTCTATATTCCTGGAGAGAGTACTGAAGAACAAGAATTTGTCTTCTAATGAAGTGTGGCATTAAGTTAAGTTTTAGGAATTGTGTGTTTGGAGTCATGTTGTTAAGTGTGTTAGTGTTTATGTCTTATGTTAAGTGTTGGTGTCACTTATGTGTTTAATTGTAAAATGTGTGTTAAGTGTTTTGTACTTAGGAAAATTTTCTCATCTAAGCTATTTTGAGAGAGAACTATGTGTTAAATGTGTATGTACTCATTTGTGAATTAATATGTTTATTTTTGTGAAAATTTTTGTTATTTTTAGCCTCAAATTGAATTAATTATTAGCCTTTTTTGTTATTTTTAGCCTCAAATTGAATTAATTATTATGGAGAAATTTGAGAGAGAAGAGAGTTATAGGAAGTAAAAATAGTCATTTAAGTGCTATGAGACCATTTAAAGGTAGTATACTTAGTCTAATAGTGCATTTTACTTAAAACTAAAGGTTTCAAAAATTGTACACAGGCGGCAAAGCACCACATCTCGCGCTTAAGCATGAGCCAACCCGAAAGGCAGGCGCTTAAGCGCCACTTTAATCGTGCTTAAGCGCTAGTTCACGAAAACCATTTCGTGAAAGATTAAAAATGACTTTTAAGCCCAAAAATATCATTTTTTGTACAACCTATCATCTTCCCCAACTCAAAATAGTGATTTTAAGGGCTAGGGCAAGTGGAAATTGAAGATTTCTTGGTTGAATCGAGTGGGATTTGGTAGATCCAAGTTCCTTAAGGTAATAGCTTTACTTATATGCAAAAGTTTTGAATTTTCACCATATATTCTTAACACATTTGAAAGATTTCTAAAATGTACTACTCATTGTGAAAAGTGAAGAAAAATCTATGGAAATTGCTTGGGAAGTTTAGTTAGTGCTTTTTGGAAGTTTAGTTTAGTCATTTATACTTGATTTTAAAGTTATTTTTGGAATTTATCAAATTTATAGAATGACACCAAGAATGAAAAGAAGTAGAGGAAATAGCCCATTTGATTTGAGCAAGTTTGTCAATTCAAAAGCCCACGATCGATATAGTGATGCTCTACAGTCATGAAAATTGATTCAGGCTCGATGTTTCCAGAATCCAGGTGGAGAGGTAGAAGACCTGATAGTCCACCAATAGTGAGAACAGTTCTATTGTTTCTCTATTGTCACAGTGATTTTTGTTGTGAGGGAGTTTTATGCAAATCTCTCAGAGGCTGAAGACGATCGAGTTATGGTTAGAGGAAAGTTGGTACAATTTACTCCAGAGGTAATCAACTTATATTAACATTTACCAGCGGAGACTTTATGTTTCTATGTGAATTATAGTCATACTGAGATAGATTCATATGAGATTATTTCATATTTGACTATTCGGAGAGGACTTTGGAAGATCAGCAATGAGAGGAGAGTAAATTTCCCAACTTCAAAGTTATGTGCACCTTCGAAGGCCAGACACTATTTCATTTCTGCTCGTTTGCTTACGACCAATCATCTCAGTGAAGTAACCAGAGAGAGTGCAATGTTGAACTATTGTATTCAAGAGGGAAAACACATCAACATTAGGGCTTTGATCTATCACACTATCATCACACTATCATCAACAATTCAGCTGCTGCTGCTACTACTGTAGGTATGAGGTTTGCTTCCTTAATATTTTCATTATGCGAGCAGGCTGGAGTGAAGTATGATAGTTGGGAGGAAGTTCTGTTACCTCTAACGCCAATTATGAAGGTGGATGTGAAGACTTATTCTGAGCATTCAATTTTTAGCTGGAGAGGAGGATTTTCCAGAAGTTATGGATTAGAAACGTCTGTTGCATCTACCTCTGCTGCATCTTCATCACGACATTCTACTTCTCGTGCTTCTACATCTAGAGGTGATACAAAGACTCTAGATGAGTTATTGAAGAAGATGATCGACAATATCAATTTTACCGCTAATAAGGTTCAAAATTTATAGCATTTTGCAGATCATACAAATAGTTATATAGAAGGAAGATTGATTATGTAGAGAAATTTCACTCACCTTTGGAAAGCCTGATTAGAGGTGAACCACGAGTGTATTTTTCTCAATATCCTCGATATTCTGATTACGAGCCTATAGAAAAATGGTACAGCGGTGATTCTGAGGATGAAGAGTAGAGCTGAGAGATTCATTTCGTGGTTGTAATATGATGTGAACTATGTGGTTTGAGACTGATACATTTGCATCTATGTGTTGTTTTGGACTATGATTTATTTCTATTTTGTATTTTTATGTTCTGTTGTTGTTGTGATTATTATGTTAGATAGTATTTCATTTTTAAATTTTAGGGTAGTAGCTGTTGTTTAGTTTAGTACTGTGATTTAGTTAGTTTAGAACTTAACTTAATTTCATATATGTTATAAAGTAGAAAGTCTTGCTAGCTTAGATCTTAAAATTGAAATTCAGAAACTGCTGCACTATATTTTTCTTTTATAATGTTAATGTGTTGTTTGCTTTTATACCCACTGTTTAGAAGTCTATTTGAATCTCTACATGTTAAACTAAAAAAAAATGTTAGAAAAATTGATCAAAAATTAATTTTTACTCCTGTCTCTAGTTTTATACTTGTATAATTAGGATGTTCAAATTCTTGTCAGCATGTTATTTTTAAATTCATGCTTGCTTATATATATCTAATGTTAAACTGTTTAATTTGTTAAAAATTTAAGTTTGGGGGGAATGAAAAATATTTTCAAAACTAGAATTTTATTTCTTCTCAAATGTACTACAAGTGAATTTGATTTTAAAAGAAAAAAATTGATTATGTATATGAAATTATAATAGGGAAGTAAAATTTGATTTTAGAAATTAGTAAGAAAATTTAGTTAAAATTTTAAGTAATGAAAACAAACTTTAAGTTAAAAATTTTTAGTATAGAAAATGATTAATATAAGTGACTATCTATAGAAAGAAAAATTGTATTTTTGAAAAATTTAGATAATTTAGACTTTTATTTTTAATGCTTAAATTTCTTTTATTAAAATGTTTTTCAAACTATTATTATATCTATACGTAAAAGTTTTATATCAAGACTTTACTTTAGGAAAGGAGAAGTGGAATTCAAAATCATTAAAGGCCTATCCAGATATAGTAATCCTTGCCTGAAAAGGAAAAAGAAAAAAAAGAAGGCCTTTCCAGATATTGTAATCCTTGCCTGAAAAGGAAAAAGAAAAAAAAGAAAAGAAAAGTAAAAGAAAAGATAAAGAAAAGAAATGTAAGGGACGAGAAGCTTGAGGATTAGTATCTAATCAAAAATTGGTTCTACATTTGATCTTTTTAAAGTATAAGACTTGATAAAATCTTAAGCTTATAAATATAATATAGTAAGTAAAATTATTTTTAATAAAAATTTTTAAGTAGAGAAAATAAAAGAACAAAAATCTAAATTTAGAGAACTTACAATATTTCTGAATTAAATAAAAACTCATATTTTCATAGTTCTTAAAATTAAAAATTTTCAAACTTCATATTGGTCTCATTTACTAATTATTTTTTCTAAATTGGACAACTATATTTATAAATCTAAATTTTAGTAACTCCTAAAAATACTCACATACATATCATACATATTTGGTTTTTAAAGATTGAAGTGTCACTTGAGGACAAGTAACATTTTCAGTTTGGGGGATTTTGATACTCCTAAAATATATAGTGTTTTTAGACACATTTTTATACTTATTTTTGAGATATTGCGCTTTAATGGAAGGTATTTTTGTGTTTTTCTTACAGATACAGGTAAAAATGGAAAAAATGCTTAGAGGAGTGAAAAAGAATCAAATTTAGAGAAAAAAGGTGAAAAATTGTGCAAAAGAGTTTTGGTGCC
>NW_018164978.1:139971-150838 GCF_001263595.1 Phalaenopsis equestris | reverse complement strand
TAACCACCATGGACGAAAATTATCATGAAAGGATGCATCTCTTGGGTAAATACATCGAATCAAGACACATTTTGAAGAGATCCCAAGGCAACTCTTGGAAAACTATAAAAGAAATAAGAGAGGACTTAGAAAAGAGTCCTGAAAATATTGGCAAGTTTTAAAAATACTTTTCTGGGGAGTTAGTTCGGAGAGATATTTAGGAAAAACTTTTTATTTACTTTATCATTTTTGTTATCTTATTTTAAGTGACTGTAAAAGAGAAGAGATTCAAAGGAACTTTAAGAGTTTGGTGGATGACTTGAGATAAGTTTCTATCTCTTTATTTTAGACTACTTTTGGTTTTAATTGAGAATTATTGTTGGTTTGAAAATGATTTCTTCTTTTAAACTAAAGTGTGATTTTATTTTCTCCGTTTTGTTTTCTCCATGGATTCTGAGTAGTTTTCTTTAAAATGATAAGTAAAATGATAAGTAATTAAGTTTTGGATGGAAGTGGTGGAGAGTATTAATCTTTAATGTTGGAAGAGTTTGTAAAGATTTAAATCCATGCACTTCATTTACTTCTTGATTTGCCGAATCCAGATGTAAAATTTGTTGTGAGAACATGTAAGAACCGGACTGGTATTTTTTAAGTCAACAATTGGAAAGAATCACATGAGGTTGTATGAATGAGAATGTAGTTAATTTGATTGAGTGCAAATAAATAGGAAAATATTCATTGATGGGTGTAAAGTTAGAGGACTTTAAAGTGACAGGTTAAAGCCCCCAACTTGGTTTATTATTTAATGTTATGTTACGAGAATGTTAGCCCCTAGATGGAGGGAATCGAGGGAACTCTAGAATGAGAGATAGTATTTTCTCTGCCTAGCCGTCCTTCAGAACTATTCAAACTTTAAATTAGAAACTTTAAATTAGCCAATGTTTTTAGCCAATGTTTTTTATAACATCTTTAGTAAGGGTAAAAAATATTATTGCTCCTATTTGGCACAACAAAATTTGCATATTTCCATAATAGAATTTATGTACTTATTACTAATTCATGATAAGAAGAAAAATATTTTCATATTAATTACTTTTATTCTACAAAAACTTTAATTATCTTTTTAAGTTGTTACTGTTTCGTTAAAATATCGAAAATACCAAAAAATATTTACATTTTAAATTCCTATAAAAATCATCTTTGGTTTAAGTATTTATCTTTTTAAAAATAGAAAAACTGTCTAAATAGTGTATATTGCATAATCTTCCCTGTGGGTTCGATATTCAGGACTTAATCAAAAAGTCCTATATTACTTGATAAAAATACATATACTCGCGTAGTATCCCAATATAAACATATATAAATAATAAAAAAAAGGTTAAATTCTTATTTTTCTTCAGGATCAAGTTTTTGGTTTTGTTATAAAATAAATAAATATAAGTGAAAAAAACATCAAAACTTTTGTTATATTGTGCACAAGCATTAAGTATTCAGGGATCAAGTTTTTGGCACCGTTGCCGGAGATTAAAATCTTCAAGTAGTGTTGCCAACTTCATAAATCCTTACGTATACAAAAAATCAGGATCAAGTTTTTGACACCGCTGACAGAGATTAAAATCTTGAAGTAGTGGTGTCAACTTCATAAATCCTTACATATACAAAAAATCAGGATCATCTGCCTAATGCAACATAAATCCTCAACTCATCTTTAGGCCTTTTTACAGCTCTGTTGTACATACTAAGCCCTAACTTCTCTTAGGATTTTTAGGTTGTCGTTCGTCATGACCTAAACCCTCACATCTTCCTGGTTATTTTTGTGATTGTTCCACACAAATGTAAGCCCTAATTAAATAAAATTGGCAGGATGAAACACTTAAATACTTTCTTCTCAAAACTGAAGCCAAACAATATGATAGCTTGAGAGGACAACAAGGTCCTCCTCTAGATCTATGACATCCCATAATTCTTCCTCCTTTAGATTCCAAAAAATAAAATTCTCCAAATTTGAGCCAATCTCATTTCACACTTCTTTGTCTGATATCATTGAAAAGCCCTAACCTTTAAAATCCTTGAAGATAATATTCCATGATTTTTTATCAAGAGTTTTCTTAGATGACTTCGGTCATTTAGGATGTAATTAACTTATAGGGCTTGACCTTATAGGAAGCTCGTCTGAACCCAGCTTAATATAAATCCTATTTAATTCTTCATATTAAATAGGGTAAATTGTTGATAAATAAAATAGTTTTACAGACCAAACGGGCATCATACATTTTTTAGTTTATTTAATTGAGCCTCATCCTCAAGTTTTGTGTTTATCCTTCGGGATAGATACAGGGTTTGAGGTATAGTGCTCTTTCATTTAAACTATGAAAAATATGGGATCAGTTTGATTTCATATTTTCTTAAACCTAAATCTATATGTAATTAAAATGTCCTTCGGAAGCGGGCGATGAGATTTAGATTCTGGTGACCGACAGCTTCCTTCGGGCTACTCCTCCAAACCAAAATAGCGATGATAGCCTGTTATGCCAATCTCTTTAGTTTTCACCCAGTGTCTTCTTCAAAATCTGTTCCAGTGTCTTGTTGAAGGCTTTGACCAAGCCATTTGCCCTGGGATAGAAGGTCGTATAGTATCTCCATCTATCCCATGTCGTTTGACAAAATTATTAATTTTTGTGCTCCTAAAGGCTGTCCCATTATTGCAAATTATTTTGCACGAAACTATGAAATGGTAGATGACTTGGCTTTTAAAAAATTGAAGGACATGTTGTGTTGTAAACTCTTGTAACGGGACTGCCTCTGCCCATTTGGAAAAGTAATCTGTAGCAGCGAGTATAAAGATGTGTCCTTTAGAGGATGGAGGGTTTATAGGATCTATTATGTCCGTGCCCCAACACTTGAATGGACACAAAGCAACGGGTGGTTGTAGCACATTCGGAAGTTGGTGCAAGACCACCCCATGCACTTGGCATAGGTGACGCCTTCTAGCTGTAACCATGCAATTGGACATCATTGTCAGCCAATAATATCAGAGTCTCTTAATATTCATTTTCATCTTTGGTCCTGAATGATGAGCACCACACAGTCTGACATATACTTCTTTGAAAATATTTTGTGCTTCGGCTCTGCTTAAGCATCACAGCCATATCTGGTTGAATGATCTTCTATGGAGGACATCACCTACTAGAGCATATGACATATCCCTTCTTGAAATGTGGTGTTCTACCGACTTGTCTTCTGCCAGCTTTTCATTATGCAAATATTCTTTTAATGGCTTACGCCAATCTTCATTGTTATCAGCAGCCAATCATTGTTTCTTCCTCTTTTCCAAGCATGTGTAGATTATCAAGGTCGACTCATAACAAAACGTATCCTCCTTGCACCGTAACATCAATGGAATCCTATCGTGGACATGCCAATTCCTTAGCAAGTTTTGCCAAAGTGTCAGCATGGGCATTATCTCCCCGAGGAATCTGAGAGAAAGTCATGCTGTGGATCTGTTCCAGTAGCTTCAGGGTGTACCAATGGTATTCCGCTAACCTTGGCTTCCAAATCATGTATTGTCCAACAACTTGTTGAATGATGAGTTGTGAGTCGCCATATATGGCAATATCTGTTATATCCATCAAGATTGTCAATTTCAATCCATTAATTAAAGCTTCATATTATGCTTCGTTGATGGTAAATGGCTCTGTAAGGTGGTATGAGACCCTCAGTATACCCTTATCTGGCGTGATAAAGATCAAAGCAATTCCTGCTTTGCCTGGTATAACTGTGCCTGGTCCTTTATTTTTCCTAGCTGACAAAGCTCCGTCGAAGTACATCTTCCAGTGTTGTACATTGAAAAGTTCCATTAGTAATGTCTATTTATGTGGTAGTTTGTCATTAAGAGGGGACCCAGCTGGAAGTGTGTGTGCAGCGAGAAAATCTGCTAAAATCTTTCCCTTGATAGCACGAAGGGGAACAAAAGTTATATCAAATTGCAACAAAATCATTGACCATCTGGCTAGACGTCCAGAGATTGTGGGTCGGGTCATCAGATATTGCAACGGATTGACTTTCAAAATTAAGGTAATCCTATGATAAAGCATGTAGTGTCTGAGCTTCTGGACGGTGAAAATTAAAATTAGACAATGTTTCTAGATAGGTGGATACTTTATCTTCGTTGGTATTAGACGACGACTCAAGTAGTAGAGTACGTTTTCTTTACCCTCATCATTGACTTGGAGTAAGAGGGCTCCAAGAGAGTCATCTAAGGCTGCGGTATAAAGTATCAAAGGTCTCCCTAGGATAGGGGCTGCCAAAATAAGAGATGTCATTAAATATTTCTTAACATCTTCGAAAGCCTACTGGGATTTCTCTTCCCGAACAAATTTGTCATCCTTTTTAATTAATTTCGGGTAGAGGCTGACACCTACCTGAGAGATTAAAAATAAAGCGTCTCAGATATTCCAACTTTCCTTGGAAGGAACGTAGTTGTTTAAAAGTTTTGGGTGGATGCATTTCTAAGATAGCTTTAATCTTCTCCGAGTGGATCTCAATTCCCCAATAACGGACAATGAATCCTTAAAATTTCTTGGAGGTAACGCAGAAGGCGCACTTTAAGGGATTCATCTTAAGATCATACGGTTGTAATCATTGGAACAAGATCCTCGAATTATACAAATGGTCTATTTTATGTTTACTTTTGATGACCAAATCATCCACGTAGCATTCCACTTTGTTATGAATGAGTTCGTTAAAGATCTTTGTCATAGCTCTTTGATATGTTGCTCCTGCGTTCTTTAATTCAAACGGCATCACTGCGTAGCAGAAAATCCTGATAAGCGTTCTAAATACTGTAAGTATTGCATCTTCTTGAGCCATCTTCATTTGGTTGTATCCTAACGATACATCCATAAAAGAGAAAATTTTATGTGTCGAAGCGATGGCCACCATCTTTTCTGGTAATGGCAATGAAAATTCCTTCTTTGGACATGCTTTGTTCAAATCCCTGAAGTCGACACATACATGGATTTGTCCATTTTTCTTCTTAACAAGTATAATGTTAGCTAACCATGTGGGGTATTGCTCTTCTGTTACAAAGTTAGTGTCTATTAACTTCTTTACTTCGGCAATGACTTGCTGCTCTATTTTGAGGTACATTCTTCTTGGAGCTTATTTTATTAGGGTCATATCTTTGTCCACCTTGAGCTTATGAACAACAACCTCTATTAATAATCTTGGTATTTCATGATAACTCCATGCGAAGAAATCTTTAAATTTGAACAGTAACTTGATCAACTCTAAAGATTCTTCGTTACTGAGTAGAGAACTCATAAATGCAGATCAAGGTTGCTCTGCGGTTACTTTCCTTCAATTCATCAACAATCGATTTAATTCCCTCCTCAAATTCTGGCAGAGCATCTTCTACTAGCTATTCAGTAGAGTCAACCTCCATATCAAGGCAATCCCCTTTTAATTCACCAGTAAGAACCATGCAAAATTCTAAATCATCGACTGGTCTGACTGTACCAAATATGAGACCCTCTTTCGAGTTGGGAGTTCGACTTTAATTATTCCACAAATTTTTAAAATTTTGAAGTTTAGCTTTTGGTATTTGTTTTGGCAAATGACCTTGTTGAATTAACTTTTGTACATAAGGCAAAAAGTAACCAAAAGGCAATTCCACTAATTCATTAGGATCATCATCCAAATTTACATGAATTTTAAGATTAGTAAAAGTAGAAGCATGATAAAATTTGATCGGCATTGAACCAATGCTACGAACTTCCTTGGCCTCCAAACTCTTGACCTTTTGAGGGAGAATTAGGGTAAGGGTCGTGGTGCTGACATAGTGGTTTATCCAATGATACATTGTCTCATATTCACTTTTCTCCGTATCTTCTAAGGATATCTGATATTGTGGTTTATTTTATTTTGTCATCATGATTTCTTCTTCGGAACTTTCTTCATAATCAATGTTGATGGTCGGCCTTGTCCGTCCAACAGTTAAATTGGTTCTTGCGCGTCCACATCTCCAACCTCAACCTCAGGTACGCGAACTAAAGGAACCTCCACCAACTCATTGTAAAAGAGGAATGGAAGGTTGCTGAAGAAGAGTTGAATGGCCTTACCATTGTAATTCTTCTGAATCTTCAATTCTATTCGTCATAACCTCATGAGAGAAGAAAGTTTTCTTTAGAGGTGATTAGTAAGCGGCATCTTCGTGAATTCAAACTACATGAACTAAAAAAGGTTGTAAATCTCCCTTAATACAATGTTCTCGTCCTTCCTTGTAGTACTTGACACATTGGTGTAGAGATGACGGAACCATGTTGTGTTCGTGAATCAATGGTCGACCCATTTGAGCATTGATGATATGGAATTTAGTGGTTGTTACTAGTTCTCTAACCTTCTTCTCTAACCTTCATAAGTAATAAATTGATCCAATGGCTCTCTCTCCCTTTTGGTTGAATCCTCGTAGCATCATTTTATCGATCGTAAGCTCTTTAGCTTCAATGTCTAAATAGGTCAATGTTCGTAGGCTCATGAAGTTAATGGATGCTCTAGGATCTACCAAAACTCTGGACAACATGAATCTGCCAATGTTAACAGAGATATAGAGTGGAAGATTATGGTCAGCAGTACCAAGCAGTAAGTTTTCATCTGTGAAGGTTACCCCAGACTGTTCTTTTAATGAGCAAACTTCTTGTGGCCAACTGAGCTAAATAAATTTCTGGGTCAAGCAAAGCTATAACTAGAGGCTCTCTCATCTCCTTTTACAGGATTAGAGCGTCACAGATGCTTAGTTTGGATGACAACTTCTTAAGATGAGCTAGCACATTGTAATCCACTTTATATGATCCTTCAATTTTCCCTTGCTTATGCGTTTCTTCCACTGGCGAAGGTGGAGGTAGCTCTTCTCGAGTGGCGATCTGCTTTCCTTTATATGTTGGAGCTATTCTCGGGGGTAATACCTTCTCGCTCCGTAAGTTTACTTCTGTATATTCTTCTTCTTGAGATGCCATTGTCAAATCTTCTGATGTTTCTTCTTTATCGGAGAGATCCAAACTAATGGCAAGTGGTGCACCATGGCACTTGAGGACTAGCTCCTCACTCTTAGTGTTGTCGCAAGCAGTGTTGTTGATGTCTTCTTCGGTCTTGTTAGCAAGTTCACTGGACTCAAGCATGATTTGAGGATCATTTTAGGAATAGAGATCGAAGCTATATTGGAGAGATTGGCTCAGCTGAAAGCATATTTATAGAACCTTTTTCAGGTTCTTTGAAATATTCTTTTGAGATCGTTATATTCCCTTATGATTTTTGTCGAGCCAATCCTTGATGAGAAAACATTCCTCTATAGTGTGTCCCAACAAACTGTGATATGGACAATAGTTAGGTTGATCCTTCATATCGACCTCTTCGGGCTTCATCGGATCTGGTAATTTGAACTCAGGCTTCTTCATCATACCTCTGAACATTTTGGGTGTACGACTTCATCTTTGTGGGTACGACTTCATCTTTGAAGGAATATACCACTTTCCTACATTCCACAATGGACATTTTCTAGTTCTCTGTTCGATATGATCCTCCCTGAGGAAACTGCTGGCTAGACTGGCCATATTGTTGTGTTTGTGGTTGAGCATGATGCGATGATAAGAGAGAAGAATTCGATGGAGACTGACGAGAATTCTCTGCTTGTATCTTCATTGGTTGTTTTCCTTTATCGACTGTTGCCACTGTTCTAGACTTCTTTTCAAATATTCTGGTCATCTTGGACTTCTCCCATATGTTTGATTTCTTCTTGAAGATTGTTGGCTTTACTGAGTAGCTTCTTGAAGGATTTAATGGTGAGTCCCTTGAGCATGAAAGCTATTGGCCTATGGATGCTTTTGAGTAAGATCACAATCGCGTGATGTTCATGTAGCTGAGGCTTACATTTCATGCTAAGGTTTCTCCACCTATTAATATAATCCACTAAACTCTCGTTGAGCTTTTTCTTTTTCATTATGAGATCTCCAATAGACACATGATGTTGTTCTTCGGCAAATCTTTTGAGGAATAATTGTTCTAACTCGACGAACATCTTAACTGATCCGTTGGCTAATTCTGCATATCAATCAAAAGTGATTCCTGATAGGCTACTGATAAACTGTCAGAAGATCAAAGCTTTGTTACCTCCAGTACAACCACAACTAGCTCGAAAATGTGCTATGTGTTGTCTGGGATTTCCAGTCCCATCAAATATTTTTAGGTTTGGCAACACAAAACCCTTAGGGTACGGTATGACATTGAATTCCTCCGAGTAAGGTCTACCCTTAAGAATTAATGCACCACCCTTAGATTGGGCTAAGGACTCCCGAACTTGCTCGACCAGTTGCTTAAATTCCTTTTCTGGCATGGTGCTTGATGGGGAATCCTTCTTTTGTTGCTCATCTTTGTTTGTCAAGGTAACTTCCCTTCTTTCATTTGTAATGTGTATAATCTCCGGTTGATTGACTTTTAGAGAGGCTAACAATGGTGTTTGAGACTGTCCCTGTGTTGTGGTCATGGTAGTTATAGCAGTAGCTATCTCTTCCATTCTTTTCTTCATTTGGAAGATTTGCTCGTCCCTTGGGGAGATAGCCCTACACAGCTCATCTACGGCATTATCTTTGAAGAGAGGTTGAGCGTCACGCACAGATGTAGCGGCTTTGGTCTCAATGACATGGACATTTATGAAATCTTCTTTGATGTAATCATTGAAGTTAAAATCTACATCATCATCAATGGAAACAACATGTCCTCTAGCTAACTCGGAAATCTCAACCACGAGCTTTTCAAATTTTTCTTCAATTATTGATTCTTGTAGTACTTTGAGATCTAGAGGACTTGGTTGGATATCTATCATTTACTCTTCTATCTCACTGGCAATTACTGCGACAATGTTGGATATTTCGGACTCTGACTTCATTCCTTGATCTTGCCCTACGGGCTTATGACAATGGCTTTATATATGCTTAAAAATACAGGAATTTGATACTGCTGCTAGAAGATTTAAATCCCCAACAACGGCGCCAAAAACTTTACAATGGTTATATACTTGATAAAGATGTGTATAAAATATTCAATAATTGCAATATCACACTTATCCACACAAGTATACATATCGCTCAAGTAATACAGGGCTCTAATTGAGTCCTGGATATCAATCCCACAAGGAGTAATATTAGAGCTACGAACTAAGATTTAAAAAATCAATACCTAATCACAACAATATAGTTCAAATTGCATATTTTTCACTAATAGGCAATTGAAATTAAAATGTAATTTTATTAACTCTTAATTAACTAAGTCTACTAATAAAGTTAACTAAGTGTAATTTTATTAACTCTTAATTAACTAAGTCTACTAATAAAGTTTCTAATGTGAAGATCAATATAAAAGAAAGCATCATTCTTTAAGTGAATGGATAAATGTGAATGGATAAATTTAATCAGTTCAAATTGTATTGTGCCAAATAGGAGCATACCTGTTCCTTACCCTTTGGACCAGGCATAAAGAACATTCACTAACTAATCCTATGCTTGTTGGTTACGGAATCTGCGGCTAGGCTGGGAGGATACCGGCTCTCACTTCGGAGCTCCCACGTTCCCCTCGCCTCAGGGCTAACATCTACTTTTCAGCACTCAAACGATAGGACCGAATTGAGTATTTTAGTCTGTCACTCTAAAATCTTGAATTCTACACCCGATAATTTTTATTTCCCTATTTATTAGCACCAAACTTTCAAGGACTTTGGCTTCCCTAAATTATGGATGTAATCTTCACTTTAGTTGTAAAACTCAACATATTTTAACAAATCAGTTGACCAGATTGAAAGTAAATTAAGATTGAAGTGAAAAGATCATCACAACTTCTTTAACATTCTCATGGCACAACCAATTCAAATCAATGTTTCACAAAATCTCAAGACAAGATGAAAGACAGAGAAAACTACTCAGAACTCATGGAGAAAATACTATAAAACTTAGAATTTATATATAAAAACAAAGTCATACAAACTTCAATAAGTAAATATCACTTATCTCTAATTCCTCCCCAAGCAAACTCCTTGAATTTCCTCTAAATCTCTTCATTTCTTTACAGCACACAGAATTCTCCTTTGAAGCGGCAAGGAGGAAGAAATCTCTCACTTTCTTTTCACTCTTACAATCTCTCAAAGAATTTCTCACAATAATAACCACTCTCCGCACTCTAATGGGCACCACAAATAATGAAGACTCAGCGGACACCACCTTTTTTGCTCCAAATGTTCCTTTTGAATTTGTAGAAGAGTTTTCAAGAGTTGGCCAAGCGTCCCTTTAGAAATCGTCCACATTTAATGCATCTATTAAGAGAACCGACGTGCTCGCCGGTTTGAGGCCTTGATGGCATCGTCGACGACCTTCTAGAATATTTAATTATTAACTCTCGAGAAAAACTTGTCGTTGGCGGCGTGAGCCCGCCGTCGGCGCCCAAGATCAAATCTTCATATTTTGGTCCTTTTTGCTCCAAATTTGCTCCTTTTTGCATTTTTTTGCTCCAATAACCATAATTCAACAACAAAATATCAATAATACATTTCTTTAAAGTGCAATATCATCAAAATCGGTGTAAAATAGGTATGAAAGTCTCAACATAATTTCCTTTGTTCAAAATCCCCCAAACTTAACTATTACTTGTCCTCAAGTAATTTTAGTACTACATAAAAGTTATGATCTACTGTGTTGACGGTTTAATTCAGAAATACTATAAGTTTGATTTAAGTAAATACCATAGTGAGATTTTCAGAAAAATTTCAAGTAATTAATTTAACTTTATAGGTACAAGAGTATCTAGTCATCAAGTTTAAGAGTTCTATTTTTCTATTCATTTCAAGAAT
>NW_018164978.1:138920-139833 GCF_001263595.1 Phalaenopsis equestris | reverse complement strand
GAATGTATTTAGGTTTTCCTATTTAGGTTTTCCTTTTAAGTAGGTCCAAGTGAAGCCAATTTTTGATTAGGCATCTCTTCAAGCTTCTCCTCACTTATATATTTTTTTTCATTTGGATTGCTTTCAATCTTGTATATTTTTCTTTTCTTTCTAGGGATTTTTATCAATCCTTTCTTTTTCTTTTTCAAGTGGAGATTACTATATCTGGTTAGCCTTTCATAATTTTGAACTTCCTAAATTTGAAACTCAAAGAATTCCTTTACCTTATCAGTATTTCATGGCTTTTACATCATTGAGCCCCAATCTTTTCTTCTCAAATGAATTTCTAAGATTCTTAATATTTCGAAATATAGTTTTCTTTACTTTAAATAGTTAACTATAGTCTTATTCTCTTATATAAAATATCTTAATCTATAAAATTAATTTTTATTACAAAAATATACCTTTAAATCTACCGTAATATTTAAATATCTACAAAATATAGTTATCTGAATTAAATTCACTACAAAAAGTCATTTTATTAATTTTTGAAAATATTTTAATTGAGAACATATAATAGTTAATCATCTTCTTCCCTCCCCCAAACTTAAATTTTTCAATATGAAATGATACAGGTGGAAAGAAAAATTATAAATATAAATCATACCTCAGTACTTTAGGCAATTTCATCTTTCTAAAATTTTTGCAGTTCATTCTGAAAATTTTTACTTTAACTGGTCTGTAATATTAGGAGCTTTCTATACATATAAAGCATTACAGAATTTACTGGGAAATGAAATTTTGAAATAAGTAAAAAACTAACATTATATAAACACAATATTTAACTAACACATAACAATACTAAATAAAAACAATTACAAATACATTAAAATGCAAATATAAAAATCACATCATATTACAATAATCACATCAT
>NW_018164978.1:136186-138849 GCF_001263595.1 Phalaenopsis equestris | reverse complement strand
ATGCAAATTTCAACCTACAACACTAAACATTTATAACAATAATTAAAAATTATCTAACTGCAAATATAAAATAAAATATAGAATAAAATGAAAGTACAAACAAACATACATTTATCTGTATCACAAATAACAAAACAAAAGTACATCAATCACTATCATATATTAAAATCCCATACTATTTCCTCATCTCCCTGGTTTGCAGGTGGATTGGGCTGATACTGAGTATAACGGAGGCATTTAGGAAAAGTAACATTAAACCTCTGTAGTATCGGGCGTGAGCTTTGTAGTAAGCTATCTCGAAGTCAGAATGCCTCTATAGGTACTCACTGTCATAATCATGTCCATGTTCTAATCCGAATCTTTCATTTATTTGCTATATACTCTTCCGTTGCAAGGTTAACTCATTCATTAAAACATTAAGGGTAAGGGAACTAGAGGAAGGAAGGTCATAACTAGTAGAGGGGATATCTCTACTAGTAGAAGGTTCTTTACTCCTACTCCCAGATCTCCATCTTTCATGGGATTCATACGTCTTTAAATTAGCTTCACTAATGGGTTTCATAGGGTAAACCCATTCTTCATTATCTCCAACTTCAACTCAAAAAAGTTGGCAAAGTGCATAAATGAGGCCAGAATGTCCCAAACATCCACTTTATTCACTCCTTGCCGTGGTCAAAATATTCTTATAAATAATTCTCCCCACATTTTTAGTTTGATTGTTCTGAATACAGAAATTCAGAATAGCTGTATCTCTTGTTACCTCACTATGGTTATAAGTAGGTAACAGAGTAGAGGAAATAAAATAGTGCCATGCTTTAGATGTGGCATTCAACATGGAAGCAGAAAAATTGACCCGTTCTTGCTGCTTTCTTCCATGTCCCTTTCCCATCAGTGAGAAAGTTAATGACATCATTCCGCAGGCCTTCCATTGTACTGAAGGTTTCATAATTGCATATAAAGTAGTCTGTGACTTCATAAAATGAGTTAATGCAGGCGGCATTAAACTCAACAGAAAACCCTTATACTCGAACGGTTCCTTCCTCAGAATAGAACACATTGGCATAAATTTCTTTCACAACATTTACAGCAGCCTTAACGATGGTATAACAAAAAATTTGCCACCTCCGTTTGGTAATAACTCGTTCAACTTCTCCTCCCGGACTCTCAAAAACACGATCTTGTATACATTTATTCCCTTGAAATATTGAAGTAAATCTTGATTGAGACTTCACATTGATGAAGCGAGACTCGTTAAAGTCATGTGACCTCTTTTGTCGCGCAGCCATTTCAATATAATCAAAATTATAAAAACAAGTTTCAAAATACACTTCAAATACTCAAATAATGGCTTTTAAGAGTGACTCTAAGAGTTCAAAACTAAGTTCTATAAGTTTCGTCCAAATATTTTCTCCACATTCTCAATTTTTTTGGATCACCTCAATGTGGAATAAATTCAAGGTGAAAATTAAAATATTTTTAGTTTGGAGTGAAGCTCTTACTGAGAGATGATAAAATACAGTGTCTAAACACTTTGAAATTGCCCCAAATCCAAGATGTTCAAGCTATAGATCAAAATTTTCAATTTTTAAGAGGAAGGGAATTTGGAGTGAAGCTCTTACTGAGAGATGATAAAATACAGTGTCTAAACACTTTGAAATTGCCCCAAATCCAAGATGTTCAAGCTATAGATCAAAATTTTCAATTTTTAAGAGGAAGGGAATGATTAATAGTGGCGGTTGACTGGTCAAAATTACGGTTAAAAGTGTTTTTTAAGTATCTCGCCGTCAGCGGGGTCGTCAGCGCCGTCGGTATGCTCTGTTGAATTAAATAGCCTAAGTCTCGGGAAAAATCCGTTGTTGGCGGCGTCGATGGCGCTGTCGGCGAGATTTTCAAAATTAGTTCATTTTGCAGAATTTTGCGATTTTGATCAATTTCAATCCTCGTCGACATCCGTTCAATCATTGTAGACATAAGTTTTAGGTGACTAAATGATGTACTAACACAAATAAACATTCACAACACAAAATATCACAATTATGTATAAAATCCAAGGGTTACAATACACGTTACACGATACACATAAGTTTGGTATTTTCTCAACCTTAATACATCAATTCAATGTTGCAATCCAAGCAACAACACTCTAAACACTGCAAATAAACATTCTATGCTCAATCTCAACTATATTGAGATCTAATAGCAAAATTCGAAAGTGAATTAAAAGTTCAAATCAAATCACACAAATCAAATCACACACATAGACATATAGGCAGTAAAGTAAATCTACTACAAACTAACAATAATTTCAATCAAAAACACTATAATCGCAATAAAAATAAAGATAACTATGGGTTGCCTCCCATAAAGCGCTTGGTTTAACGTCGTCAGCCCGACCTATTCAGATATTATTCAGGTTGAGTGACCATTAAAACCTCTTTAAAATTTGGTCTTTTACCCTCAAAATACGGTTTTAATCCGTGTCCATTCACTTTAAGTCTATTCCCAGTCTTTTGATCTTCAATTTCAATAGCTTCGTATGTTTAAAATCGAGTCACAGAAAAGGGTCCTAACCAACGAGACTTCAATTTCCCAGGGAATAACTTTAGCCTTGTATTGTAAAGCAAAACTTCTTGTCCTGGTTCAAAGTTCTTCTGGTTAATCTT
>NW_018164978.1:74644-136113 GCF_001263595.1 Phalaenopsis equestris | reverse complement strand
AATCTCTTCTCACCAGCATCTTTCAAATTATAATTGAATTCCTTAATCGCACAATATGCTTTATGCTCTAATTCTACTGGTAAGTGACAAGCCTGACCAAAAACTAGCCTGTAAGGAGTCATTCCAATAAAAGTTTTATAAGCAGTCCTGTAAGCCCATAATGCAGGATCCAGTCTAGTATACTAATCTACTCTACTAGGGTTTACAGTCTTCTCCAATATTTGTTTAATCTCTCTATTAGAAACTTCAGCTAACCCACTGGTCTGAGGGTGATAAGAAGTAGAGATTCTATGAATAACATTAATCTTTTCTATCAATCTCTGAATGTATTTATTCTTGAAATGGGATCCTCCGTCAGTGATAATAGTCTCAACATTTTGTAACTAGTGAAAATGTCTTTCATCAAAAATCTTGAAACACTTTCAGCATCACAACGAGGTAAAGCTTCTACTTCAATCCACTTTAAAATGTAGTCTACCACAACTAATATGTATAAGTTCTCAGATGAAGAAAGAAATGGTCCCATGAAATCCAATCACCAAACATCAAAGATCTCAACTTTTAACATGAAATTCAAAGGCATTTCATGGCATTTCATTTACATTTCATTTATTCTAGATATATTGTCTACTCGTTGGCATCGATCATAAGTTTTTATGTATCTATAAATATCTCTAAAAAGAGTAGGCCAATTGAATTCAGCTTGTAAAATTTTTTAAGCAGTTTTATGTGTTCCAAAATGTCCTCCAAATTTAGAATTATGACATTTCCGAATAATTAGTTTAGTTTTTTCATTAGGTACACATCTTCTCATAATAAGATCCTTACATTTTTTATATAAATAAGGCTCATCCAAAAAATATGCTTTTGCATCATGAATGAATTTCTTTGTTGTTGCAATTTTAGCATAGGTGGCAAAATATCACTTACAATATAATTAACAATATCAACATACTATGGTATTTTCCACTCATTAATATTATAGAGTTGTTCATCAGGGAAACTGTCTGTAATTTCATTATCGTTGTTTGATGATTCATGATATTCTATTCTCGATAAATGATCAATAATTTGATTATCAACTCCCTTTCTATCTATAACCACAAAATTGAATTCTTGCATCAAAAGTATCCATCTAATTAACCTTGGTTTGACATCCTTCTTTTGTATCAAATATTTAATAGCAGAGTGATCAGTGTGCACAATACATTTAGTCTCAATTAAACATGATCTAAATTTGTCAAAAGCATACACAATAGCCAGTAACTCCTTTTCAGTAACACTGTAGTTAATTTGAGCATCGTTATGAGTTTTACTAGCGTAGTATATAACTCTAAAGATCTTATCATACCATTGTCCAAGAACAGCTCCAATAGTATAATCACTAGCATCGCACATCAGTTCAAATGGTTTCTCCCAATTAGGTGAAATTATTATAGGGGATGTGATTAGCTTTTCTTTTAATAACTTAAAGGCATTTAAACAGTCTTCAGTAAACTAAAATTTCTTGTCCTTTTCTAAAGTTGGCATAGAGGTTTGGTAATTTTTAAAAAAAATTTAATATAACACCTGTAAAAACCAACATGTCCAAGAAAAATTCTAACCCCTCTTACATTAGTAGGAGGTTTTAATTTAGATATAACTTGAATTTTTGCAGGATCTACTTCCTTACCATTTTCTGAAGTTTAATGCCCTAACACAATGCCTCCTGCAACCATAAATTGACATTTTTCCCAATTTAGAACTAAATTAGTTCTTTCGCATAACTCCAAAACTTTTTCAAGATAATTTAAGCATGCGTCAAATGATGTTCCAAATATAGATAAATCATCCATAAACACTTCTATTCCATCATCAATTAACATACTAAATATATACATCATACATCTTTAAAAAGTTGCAGGTGCATTACATAATCCGAAAGGCATTCTTCAAAAAGCAAAAGTTCTAAAAGGACTAGTAAATGTTGTCTTTTCTTGATCCTCAGGAGGAATATAAATTTGATGGTGGCCGGTATATCCATCTAAAAAACAAAAATATTTGTGCCCAGCAATTCTATCAACTACTTGGTCTAAAAATTGTAAAGGGAAGTGATATTTCCTAGTGACAATATTTAATTTTCTATAATTAATGTAGATACGCTACCCAGTAACTTGTTTGATAGGTATTATGTCATTATTCTCTTGTGCTTCAGCAGTGACCCCTCCTTTATTAGGAACACAATGAATTGGACTTACCCAAGCGCTTTTGAAAATAGGAGATATAATTCCAGTGTCAAACCATTTCAAAATTTCCTTCTTGACTACTTCTTTCATCATTGGGTTTAATCTCCTTTGCGGATTAACTCTTAGTTTATATTGTTCATCCAGTATAATTTTGTGCATACAGATCAAAGGACTGACTCCTTTAATATCAGCTAAGGTCCAACTACTTTCTTATATCTTTTTAATATTTAATATATCCAAAAGTCTTCGCTCTTGCAAATCATTTAACTCTAAAGATGAAAGAACAGATAATGTAAATGAGTTTCTTAGAAACACATACTTCAAGTGGTTAGGCAATATTTTCAACTCAAGTTCAGGTGAAGTTCAGGTTGACGAAACTAGATTCTTATCAGCATTTCCTGTAATATCCAACATCTCAAATCATTTCCTGTAATATCCAACAAATCTTATCTTTCCTCAACATAATCTAATTCTTCATTTTTTATTTCATCCAAAATAACTTTATCTTTGTCTTCAAAATCTTTTTTCTCTTCAAAATATTCATTAAAATGCTTGTTCAATAGATGTTCACTAATTTACATGCAAAAACAATCATTATCTCTTTCAATAACAGGGGTATTTCATAGATTTTGCAATGTTAAAAGTCACTTCTTGATCGTTAACTCTCATAATTAATTCTCCCTTTTGAAAATCTATCATAGCTCTATCTGTAGCTAAAAAAGGTCTCCCTAAAATTAAAGGTATTTCTTTATCTTTCTCCATATCTAAAACAATAAAATCCACAGGAAATATAAATTTATCAACTTTTACTAACACATCTTCTATAACTCTCTTTGTAGAAGTAATTGAACGATCTGCTAACTTAAGAGTTACAGAGGTAGGTGAGACTTCTCCTAATCCTAATCTTTTGAAAATTGATAGAGGCATAAGATTAATGCTGGCTCCCAAATCACATAAAACTCTTCCATAAAATCTTTCACCGATAGCACAAGGTATAGTAAAACTACTTGAATCTTTTAATTTTTCAGGAAGATTTTTTTGAATAATTGCACTACACTCTTTGCTAAGTGCAACAGTCTCATTATCAGTGAACTTCCTTTTCTTGTTCAAAATATCTCTCATAAACTTCACATAATTGGGCATTTGCTCTAAAGCTTCTACGAAGGGAATATTTATTGTAAATTTCTTAAGAATTTCTATAAACTTGGAAAATTATTTATCCTTTTTGTGTTGCTTCAATCTTTGAGGAAACGGTGGTGGAGGTTTTTCCATGGAGGAGGTTTTTCCATAGTAATTTTCATTGGTGTAAGTGGATATTCTAACTCTAAGTGTTCATGATACATTTCTTTTTCTGTATCCACTTTCTCTTTTTGAGTTTCTATTTCTTTGTGCACTCTTGTTTCTAATTCTTTTCCACTTTGTAATTGTATCGCTTTTATCTGTTCTTTTCCTTGATCTTTAGGATTTGGTTCCACAGTAATAGGAAAAGTTCCCAATGATTGGTTACAAAGCTCAGAAGCGATATGCCACAATTGGTTTTCAATATTCTTAATAGCTCTTCCTTGATTTTGTAACTGGTTTCCTTGAATTTGTAATTTATTTCCTTGATTCTGCAATTGTTGACCAATGTTTTGTATCAGCTACTCCATAGACAACTTCTTTTCCTTAAATTGAGTGTTACTGTTAAATCCTGGAGGATAAGAAGGTCTATAATTAACATTTCCTTGGTTGGATAAATTTCCTAATCGGTTTACTAGGTTGTTTGCCCGTTGTTGATTTGTAGAAGAATTGTTATTCCAACTAAAGTTAGGATGACTCTTCCAACATGGGTTATAATAGTTTGAATAAGGATTGTTGGGTCTATTGTTAATAGCATTTAAAGTCTCATAAGAAGGTTGAACATCCACAAATTGCCTAGATGAATTCTCTTCCATCGTAGTAGGTGTTGGAGAATAATTCATTCCATAAAGATCTAATTTCTTTGATATTGCAGCAATCTACGAAGCTAACATAGATATTGCATCAGAATCGTGGATACTAGCTACTCTCTTAAGATTTATCCTTTTAGAGGGCCATTGAAAATTGTTGGTAGCCATCTCTTCCATTAACAAATAAGCCTCATCCAAAGATTTTAACATTCTAGATCCACCGGCCGCAGCATCTATAATCGATCTAAGAGATCCCACTAATCCATTGTAAAAAGTTTTAATTATCAATCAATCTGGTAACAAATGATGTGGGAACTTCCTAAGAAGATCTTTAAATTTCTCCCAAGCTTCATATATCGACTCTACATCAATCTGACAAAATGATGTTATGTCAGTTCTATGTTTAGCAATTTTGGATGAAGGGAAATATTTGGATAGAAATTTCTGTGAAAGTTCTCCCCAAATTCTTCTCCCCGAAAGTTCTCCCCAAGTTCTAATAGATCCACGTGCTAATGAATTTAACCACATCTTAGCCTTATCCCTAAGTGAAAAAGGAAAAAGTCTAAGTCTATTAGCATCGTTTGAAACTCTGTCATATTTAAATATGCATAAAGTTCTAAAAAACTAGCGAGGTGTAAATTAGGATCTTCATTTGGTGTACCTCCAAATTGATTATTTTATACCACTTGGATAATATCAGGTTTGAGCTCAAATGAATTAGGAGCTACATTAGGATTTTGGATAGATAAGTGAATTTCATCTGTTGTAGTATTTGCATAATCTCGTAGAGTCTAGGTTGATGTTCATTGTCTAGGTTGATGTTCATTTCGGTTGATGTTCATTTCCTATTCCTTGATTGTTCACATTATTTTCCATTGTGTCAGGATTTCTAGGTTCTTTTCTTAGTTTTCTAACTCTCCTAATAGTGCTTTCTAAATCTGAATCATAATGTATAATATTTTCAGGTCCAAATGTACGCATACAATTGAAATCTGTACACAAAAAATCAGTTAACTAAATATGAAAATAAGTTACAATTCAAGTAAAAGTTTTCTAATAGTCATAATTTGTCCGTTACTCTAATTATGATTTTTATTTTTAAAATCTAATTTTTACTCCCCGGCAACGGGGCAAAAAACTTGACAGCGACTTTATATATGCTTAAAAATACAAGAATTTAACACTGCTGCTAGAAGATTTAAATCCCCGGCAACGGTCCCAAAAACTTGACAACGGTTATAGGTTTGATAAAGATGTGTACAAAATATTCAATAATTGCAAAGTCACACTTATCAACGCAAGTATACCTATCGCTCAAGTAATACAGGGCTCTAATGAAGCCTGGATATTGATCCCACAGGGAGTAATATTAGAGGCAACGAACTAAGATTTAAGAAATTAATATTTAATCACAACAATATAGTTCAAATTGCATATTTGTCACTAATAGGCAATTGAAATAAACATATAATTTTAATAAACTCCTAATTAACTAATTCTACAAATAAAGTATTTAATGAGAAGTTCAATATATAAGAAAGCATTCTTCTCCTTGTCAAGAAATTTAAGTGAAAGGATAAATTGAATCAATTCAAATTATATTGTGCCAAATAAGAGCATACTTATTCTTTACCCTTTGGACCACGCATAAAGAACATTGACTAATCCTATGCTTGGTTACTAAATCTGCGGCTAGGATGGGAGGATACCAGCTCTCACTTCCGAGCTCCCACGTTCCCCTCGCCTAAGGGCTAACTACACTTTAGTACCCAACCGATAGGACCGAATTGAGGATTTTAGTCAGTCACTCTAAAATCTCCACTTCTACGCTCGATAATTTTTATTTCACTATTTATTTGCACCCAACTTTCAAGGACTTTGACCTCCCTAAATCTTGGATGTAATATTCACTTTAGTTGTAAAACAACATATTTTAACAAATCAATTGGCCAGATTGAAAGTAAATTAATATTAAACTGAAAAGATCATCACAACTTCTTTAATATTCTCATGGTACAACCAATTCAAATCACCATTTCACAAAATCTCAAGATAAGGAGAAAGACAAGAAAGACAGAAAAAAAGGAGAAAGACAGAAAAATACTCAGAACTCATGGAGAAAATACGACAAAACTTGGAATTTATGTAAAAAAATAAAGTCATAAAAACTTCAATAAGTAAATACAACTTATCTTTAATTCCTCCCCAAGCAAACTCCTTGAAGAAGCAAACTCCTTGAAGTTCCTCCTTGAAGTTCCTTTGAATCTCTTCCATTCTTTACAACACACAGAATTATCCTTCGAAGTGCCAAGGAAAAAGAAATCTCTCACTTTCCTTCCACTTTTACAATCTCTAGAAGAATTCCTCACAATACTAACCACTCTCTACACTCTAATGGCCACCAGAAACAACAAAGACTCAATGAACACAACCTTTTTTGGCCTCCAAATGTTTCTTTTAAAGTTGGAGAAGAGTTTTCAAGAGTTACACAAGCGTTCCTTTAAAAATCATCCACATTCAATGCATCTATTGAGAGAACCGATGTGCTCGCGGTCGGTGGCCTCGATGGTACCATCGGTGGCCTTGATGGCGTCGTCGGTGACTTTCTAGAATATTTAATTCTAAACTCTCTGGAAAAACTTGTCGCCGACGGCATCGAGCCCACCGTCGAAGCCCATGATCAAATCTTCATATTTTGGTCCTTTTTGCTCCAAATTTGCTCCTTTTTGCATCTTTTTGCTCCAATGACCATAATACAACATACATGCAACAAAACATCAAAAATACCTTTCCTTAAAGTGTTATATCATCAAAATCAGTGTAAAATAGGTATGAAAATCTCAACATATTTTCCTTTGGTCAGCTTATTGGACTGTATGGGTACAACAACCTTGGGTATCCATACCGTTTTCTTTGGTCGTGATCTCTTAAGACGGAGTGTATCAGTATGAACTTTGTTATGCCAAATAGAAGTATCCTCCCCATGGTGTGGATCGAATGCAATATTGGGTAACCTCTTTGTTTTTAAGAACATCCTTACGATCGGTAGTTGGTAGAATTCTTGGACACATACGTGACCTAACTTGTCAACGGCTCGCGGGTCTACTTACAGTAGAATCGGTAGTAACAACAGTGTTATAAACTCTACTCCCAAGGCAGAATCAAACGGGAATGCGAGTAGGCAAAGCTTTAGCTGATTGCTGGAAGCGTCTGACAGATTTGACGTCTTTTAAAATTTTTTTCTTCATGCGAGTGGGTATTGCACGTCCCACTCATTTGATTCACTTGCCAAGTGAACAACCTTCCTTGAAAGCTAGTTTCTGAAAAATTGAACTGACTCGTGTGATGGGAGTAGGCTTCTTCCTCTCCCTGAAGTTTTGGTAAAGTAGCGGCAATCTTGTAGATACTTTCGTACCCATTGGTATCTATTAAGGGATGGAACCTACTCCCTTGCAGAAGTGGATAGGTCTGCAATATTCTCGATTACTCATGATGAGGAACATCATCAACAGGTACTTTCTTGGAAATCTAGGCTTCAGTAGCCCTCCAAACCTTCCAATTGCGGTTTCTCTTTTGAGTTCGGGTTAACGGTGCAGTCCTTGAGCTTGATCCAATATTGAATACTGACGGCAGGACAACCGATCCCTTAGTCGGGTCTTCGACGACGATGAATTCTTTTCCCATAGCAGAAGCAGGAAAAGTAAGCATGGTAGGTGTCGTGGTGGCAGTAGTCTTAACCTTCTTGTAAGAAGGGAGGTCTTGAGGGTAGTTCAGGTTTAACTCAGTAGACGGTTCTTGAACCTCTAGAGCGGTGACTTTCATTATGACAAACGGAGCTTTCCCGATATTGACCATGATATCTTTAAATCTGACTCCAAACTTGATGGTGAGAGCAACATTACAGACATCATGACTTGTCGACAAGTTGCAGGAGAAAGTAAACATTGGAAACGCCATTGCAGTGGCTTCAAAAAAGAAAGCTCCTGGGTTAAATACTTGGCCAATACCTCACAATCTTAAATGTGAGCACTAAAAATTAATAGAGGTTGATCTGTGAATCGGGTAAGTAGAAATTTTAAGATTTAGTAAAAATAGTTTGAAAGTAGAAATATTTAATTAATATATAGAAAATCAAAGAGCACGCGCAGCATGACACAAATGAATTAAATTTGCAAAAATAGCAAATCAAACTTGAAAGGGGAAAAAAAAAAGCAAAGTTTAGGACCCAGTGCGAGACCAACTTTACAATGCACAATGCCTAGGTAGAACTAGTCCACCCACAGACCTATCGGGGGTCCAACGCCACACAAAAATTAAAAAGTCCTTAATGGCCTCCTGAACCTATCCATTAAAATGTGGTTGAACATACTCTCGTGAAGTCCAAAAGAGTTGACCGTACTTTCCCAATATAGAAATGGGTAAAGCATGCCAACGGAAGAAGGGTATTATTGTTTATGAGGGACATAAACACATTACCGATATATGAAGATAATATTTCTTGATTTAAATGGAGAGAGAAGTTATTCCTTAGTGGAGTCATCAGGAGCTGTTGGCATTATTTTAGTTTTGGAGAGTTATCTGTATGAAGTTGTCAGCCTGAAGTTGCCAGCCGCCGGAATCGAAATCCTATCGCCCGCTTCGGAAGGACATTTAGATTACATATATTTATATATAGTTTAGAAAAATATGAGATCAAACTGACGATAAATTTTTTGTATTTTAAATGAAAGAGCACTATACCTCAAACCCTGTATCCATCCTAAAGGATAAACACAAGACTTGAGGATGATTCTCGATCAAATAAACTAAGAAATATATTACATCTGTTTGGTCTGCGAAACTATTTTATTTGCCGACAAGTTCCCCTATTTAATACGAAGAATTAAATAGGGTTTATATTAAGTTGTGTTAGAAAAAACTCCCTATAAGGACAAGCCCCTATAGTTAATTACATCTTAGATAACCGAGGTCTCTTAAGAAAACTCTCGATAAAAATCAGGAAATGTTATGTTCAAAGAGGTCAAAAGGATAAGACTTTTCAAGAATATCGGACAAAGAAGTGTGAAAGGGGAATGGTCCAAATTTGAAACATTTATCGTATAATCCAAAGGAGGAAGAACTAAGGGATGTCATAGATCTGAAGGAGAACCTCGGTGACTTCCAAATCTATCCTATTGTTTGGTTTCAATTTTAAGGAGGAAGTATTTAAATGTTTCATCCTGCCAATTTTATTTGTTAGGACTTACTTTTGTGTGAAACGGTCACACGAATACCTTGGAAGATGTGAGGATTTAGGTCGTGATAGATGACAAACTCGGAATCCTAAGATGAGTTAAGGCTTATATTGTATAGCAAAGCTGTACAAAGGCCTAAACAAAAGGTTGAGTATTTATTTTTCATAAGCAAACAACCTCGAAGTCCTATGGCTTGATTATTTAATTCTAAGGAAAAATATGTCGTTGTAGATCGTCTTACTATTGTAGATGTTCGTGCTTCCCACAATGCTAGCTCCAAGCTCCTTACCGTGACAAGTTCAACTTTTTTAATTTGTCAAGTTATGATTTCAAATTAGATGTCCCTATGGTTATGGTCATTTAAATATTATGGGGCATATTAAAGTTGATTAGAGCGACACCGGTTAGGATCCTACGGTTCCCCTATTCTGGTACCACTATTTTCTATTGGTTTCACTTAGTTTAAATGAATTTACTAAAATGAATTTACTAAACCAATTTACTAAACCAAACTTAATGAGTTCCACACTTTCATTTAGACCGTGGGAAGTCTCGTTAGCAACTGTAGGTTACCTCCTCTGAGGGATTCCCGGTCATCCGATAGAGACAACTTAATTTAGTTGTAGTTGTTGTTTTGTGATGTTTGCGATTAAATTTTGAGTTATCTTATATTATGAATATTATGTTGATGAATTTTATCTTGGTTGATTTTAGTTTTGATTTTGGTTTGTGACTATCCTAGAAGTTTTGGTTTTCATGCAGGGTGACATCATTGTTTAGCAAGCAAGTTTTATAAGTATAAAAATATAATGTGGAAAGTACAAGAAAGACGGTACTATAAACTGTAAATGTGTACCTGGAGAGTCTTTTCATTCAATCACCTGAAAGGTCAGTACTTGCAAGACAAGTATATAGTATTGCATGAAATTTAAATTGCATGAGTAGATAAAGTTTTAGCTACCAAACCCCAAGCTATGAATTGGTTGGATCTTGAGAGATCCTAGTAGATGAATTTAGAGCAAAATATGACAAGTCCAATTTGTCCTTTCGATTGTCCAATCAAAATGTTTGAGGCATGTCCCCGGATCAGTTTGAAATTCTCTTGAAATATTCCAAGTTCATTTTTAGACTTATCATATTGTTCCATTAATCATCAGAGGTCGAAATGAGACTATCTCGTTGCTCAGTGAAACTTGACAATTTAATTATCCCGAGGATAGGATTCTCGATTAATCAATTGATGTTTCACTTAAGAGTTATTTGGGTGGGTGTCCCTAAGGCAAATCAAGGTCATTTAAGATTGTGGTGACCATAATTAAGGTCAAGCTTGTAGTGTTCGAAGATGTTAATCACCACTTGTGTCATCTTCTAAATCTGATCAATTGAGTTTAAATGTTGAGCCTAGGTCACTACTAAGGCTTTAACAATCATGATGGGTGAAATGGTGATTATCAAGATTTTAATTTCAGTAACATATATTCATATCAAGTTGTCAAACCCTCCTTAATTTTAGGCTTAAGAAATTTAAACTAGCATCTTTCCGACTTAAGCCCATCACTTAAGAATCGTTTGATCTCAGTTAACTTTCAAGTTACAAAGATTATGAGGATTATGATTTTTTTGATGCTGTGCAAGCGTGGTGAATGGGTTTCTACCCTTTAACCCTATTGCATTTCAATCATCTAATCATATTTATTATGATCAAATTTACCCATTTTTCCCTTGGTTAATCCTAATACTTTGATTAAGACACCAAAGTCTAAAATGACTATTTTGCCCTTTGGGTACTTCATCTGATAACTCATCAAACACAACTTAAAAGATTTTGAGGGTTTAGAGTGTCATATCCATGAGGTAATTATAATGTTAAAGGAGAACATGTGGACCTCTCAAAAATTTTATTGAAGTTAGATAATTATTTAAATTTAGAAGATAAGATTTTCAAAAGTTATGTTATTTAATTATCCAAAATAAAATTTATATGTAAGGAAAAATTATTAGAGGTTTTCTGAGGTCAGAGAAACATATAAACAAAATTTTATTATTTTTTAATCAAATTTCTATTATTATTATATAATTTGTTAATCAATTTTGTTGATTAAATTGAATAGAAAATAATATTTTAATTGCAAAAATCATTTTTATATTTTTAATATACTTCCTTAAATTCAGAAAACTTAGAGAATCAAATCTTGTATTTTTGTGATTTTTAATTTATTTATTATAATTATTTTAGTTGGAAAACATGAAAAATTCATTTTTAAGCCTTTAAAATTGATTTTTAACTTAGAAAAACTAGGAAAATGTTCTAATGAATTTTAAGTGATCAAGGGACATTTCCACTCATTTTGAAGTATTTTTTGTATTTTTAAACTTTTGATTATTTTAACTATTTTTAATTCAAAGTACACCTTAGAAATGAAATATTTTCATAAAAAATGAGTTTTATTTTTATAAAATGCCCCAGATTACAAGGAACTCGGAAAAATAATTTTCATAATTTTTCTAAGCATATTAAATTTAATATAATTATTTTTTATACAAAAAAAAAAGATGTTTCCTAAAAAAATACATTTTGGTGCTTAGAGTATATCAAATAATTTTGTTTTTTTTACAAGGAATGAACATGATTTTTATTGACTATGGAGAAGTTATTTTGTCTATTTTTTATAAGTGTATAATTTACATAAATTAATATAACGTATATGCATTTAATTATATGCATTATGCATTTAATTAAGTATAAAAATGTACAAGATGATTCAAAGCATCACAATATTTTTCCTAGACTTCTGTGACCACAGGAAACTTAGTAATATTATTTCCATAATTTCCTAAGTGATATTTTGATTTATATAATTAAAATATCCAAAATGGTCGCCTTAGCTTGAAAGTTATGGCTAGAATCATAGGAATGTCCTCTGACCTTAGAAAAATCAGAAGAAATAGCCTCTATCATGATGAACAAACCTTCAAAAATTCATGCCATGGTGAGCAATGTTTAGTCAATGAGAATTTAAATACCACATAGGGTATTTAATTCATTAAAAATCATGGAATAAGAAAATAATTTTTATTTTTAGATCACAATATTTTCCTTTCTTCACTGAGCACGAGGATATTTTTCTTTTATTTTTATGGTTTTTCTACACAAAGTTAGTCATTTTTAAAGTTATGGGCATTTAAATAAATAAGAAAATCCTTATTTTTCTACTTAAGTGACGTGGCGTAGCGTCAACCTACGGTGACTCCAAAACTCCAGGTGGAGTCTTCTGGTTCGGTGTTGTCATCCACCTCAGAACTGACTCGCCCTGCAGTTTGTGTTCCATTGCTTCGTCCGGTGCAATCTCGTTCGTCCACCCAATACACACTCGATCAGATGACTCTCTGTCATTGTCCCCGTTAGCCAAAACCCATGAACCGTCCAACTTTAAACCCAAAGATTTCAGCCTAGATTCAACCAAATTGTTTTAGGTTTGTTCCTACACCTTCATCTACTCGAGACAACTATATCTAAACTATTACAGCCTAGATTCAACCAAATTACTATGAATTGCATGTTTTCTTCACAAAAGATGAAACTGAACCCAAATTAGGGTTAATGAGCTATACCTTTGCCCAAGAGGTTAGGCTTCGATTGGGTGTTTGTGGAAGCTTCAGTGGAGTCTGGCAAACCTCGTGGATGTGTTTATTTCTTTTGGTGAAGGCTCCAAGTATGAGTTTTATCAAAGGGTGGAGCGGCCATGGCCTAGGGATAGGTTAGAGGGCTCAACAGAGGGGAATTTTGATGGGGATCTTCCTCTCTGGCTCTATTAAAGCTCATGAGCAAATCATTTTGGGGTTTGGGTGAGTTTTTCAGGAAGGCCAAATTTTGCCTTGATTTTGAGCTCAAAAATTGAGCTTAAGTGATGGGCAAGATTGCCAAAGCATGGTTGCAATAGGGTTGAGGTGTCTTGGAGGAGCTTTAGAAATAATTTTGATAGAGTTCTCGGAAAAAAAAAATTTTATCCTCTTTTAAAGCCTCGAACGAGGGATCCAAGTAAAACAACCTAGGGTGGCTATCCTGGCCTTCAAATGGGTGCAATGTGGACCTGAGGTGGAGGGCTTCAACATTATAAACACCAATTAGAGCTAGGCACATTAAAAGGGTGAAATTGGGTTTAAATTTAAGCATAGGGGCTCTCAGTTTTGGTTCCTCTGGCAACTAGGGTGGCTGGCCATTGGAGGGGAAGTGCTTAGGTATCCTAGGAACCTCAGAGGAATCTATCACAGCAATTAATTGGAGTTGGTGATAGGTTTTGACAAAGATATCTTTGGCTTAAACAATTTAGGAAATAAATCCCTTTATTTAGGGGACCTTTGGTTCATGGCTCATCTAGGGTGGGTTAAGTATGGTTTAGGCTAGTCCAAAAAGAGAGCTTAGTGGCTGTAGAGTCATTAATTTTGTGGCCTTAGGATGACTAAGTTAACTTTGGTACATGGGTCCAATTTTGGGTCGAAATGGCCAAAGGTTGGGTTTGGGTTAGGATAGCCATGACTTTGAGCCCAGTTTACTGATCAAGATTGTGTAGATGATTGTCATGAATATTTTTGGTACAAAACTGAAGAAATTTTAAATTCAATTAAAAGCTCAATTTGAAGGATTTTGGGATTTTGGTCAATCTGAGCATAATGGACTAGACTTGGGTGTAGGTTGGGCTAAGGTTGGGCTAAGTTTAAATTGATGGTTGAAAATGCTTTATAGGAATGTCATGAAGAGTTTCAACAAAAATTGGGTGCCAATTTTTGGGTTAGGGCATTCATTTTGGTGGGATCAGGTCATATGGCCAAAGTTGGGGGGTTTGACTTAGATCAAAATTGAGCTCAAAGAATGGGCTACTTAGGCTTGGATTTTATTTGGATTGATCATATAAAAGTTTGATTTGAGTTTAGGATTGAAGTTGAGAGGAATTGTGGTCAAATTGATGGACATTTGAGGTAAATTTGGGGAAATTTGGACTTTAAAAGCAATTTGGGGGTTTTGGTCAAATTGGTCAAATTCGGTTTAACTGAAGGGTCCAAATTGACTTTGGGGACATTTGAGGTGATTTTTGACTGCGAAAGTTTGGGGTGCCAAGGGTATTTTTGTAATTTTTGCAAACTTAGGGGTATTTTGGTAATTTTAGAATTATTGGGTGGATTTGGAAATTTTGGTATTTTCAAATGGTTTGAAATGATTTTTGAACAAAATTGGGTATTTTGATTGAATTTGATGATTTTTACCAAATTTAGGGTTTCAAGAGCGTAGGATTTAGGGGCAAAAGGCTACGTTGGACACTTTGGTATAATTGGGGTGCCAACCACCCTATATGTGCCATGGACCAATGAAATTCCCATTTGGGTTCTCTATGTACTGGTCTTAGCTAAACCTTAGACTAGGGCTAGGGGGTATAGGGGACCATCTACATGAGTCTCCCAAAAGATCAAGTGATCAGATTCAACAATTTTGGGTTTAGGTTTCGTGAGTGATTGTCGGTGAAATTGAGTCCAAGTGAGTGAACTAACTCCAAAACAACACCTAGAGTCAACCCTAAGGTCAAGAAGTCTTATGGAGACCCTCCTTGAGATCGTCCATACTGACGCCACCTATTAAGTGCTGGAGGTTATAACCAATATGTGGAACTTCAAGTTGAGCAAAGAGGAGTTTACAGTTTCTAATGGTGAGGGCCTCTTTCCTAGTTTCCTAAGAATAGTCAATAAGAAAGTCCTATGGCTAGGCACTAGGCCACTAAAGAGGAAAAACTGAACCTCAATAAAAAGTGAGGTCAACATATTGTTATAATTGTTCAAATACAAGCCTCAAATAATACAGGTGGTTTTTTCATTGTTTACTTTTGATGACTAGGTCGTCCATCTAAAACACCACTTGGTTATGAATGAGGCCATCAAAGATCTTTGTCATAGCTCGTTGGTAAGTTGCTCCAGTGTTCTTCAACCAAAATGGCATCATTTTGTAGCAAAAGATTTTGATCGATGTTCTGAAGGCTGCAAGTGTTGCGTCTTCTAGAGCCATCTTGTTTTGATCCTATCCCAATGATCCATCCATGAAAAAGAAAATCTCTTATGTCAAAGCATTGTCCACCATTAATTCTGGTATTAGTAACGAAAACTCATCCATTGGACATGCTTTGTTTAAATCCCTAAAGTCGACACATACCTAAATCTATCCATTCTTCCTCTTAACTGGAACAACGTTGGCAAACCGTACGGGATACTACTCTTCCCGCAAAAAGTTAGCATCTCTTAATTTCTTCACATTGTCATTAACTTGTTGTTATATTTCGGGTGCAATCTTCTGGATCTTGTTCCACTGGGATCATTCCCTTGTCCAATCCAAGCCTGTGAACTGCAACTTTGGAGGATAATCCTTACAATTCATTGTAGCTCTAAGCAATGTGTTCTTTTAACTCTGAAAGTAACTAGATCAAATATATATGCTCTTCTTCACTGAGTAGAGAACTAATGAAGGTAGCACGAGGTTGCTCCACGGTCTTAAGGTTAACTTCCTTTAATTCATCAATGGATGACTTAATTTCCTCTTCAAACTTTGGTAGGGCATTATCTATTGGAGAGTTTTCAAAATCATCCACCATATTGAGGTAATCCCTTTTCAACTTTCTAGTAACAACCATGTAAAATTTTGAATTATTGACTTGTCCTATCATACCGAATCTGAGACCCCATCTCGAGTTATGAGTTCATCCTTTAACTTTCCATAATTTCTAAAAAATCTGTAGTTGATCTTTCGACATTTTCTTCAACACATGTCCATATTGCATTAATTTTTTATACGCAAGGAGAAAAGTAACCAAAGATTTATTCCATTAATTCATTAGAATGATCCTCTTCCGAATTTACATGAGTTTCCAAATTAGCTGAAGGGGAAGCATGACAAAACATGATAGGTTTCAAGCCAACACCTTAGACTTCCTTGACTTTTAGAGTCTCAATCATTTGAGGGTCGATCGGCTTTAGGGTCATGGCATGCTCGCAGTGGTTGATCAAATCATACATTGACTCATATTAACTTTTCTCCAATTCTTCGAACGAGATTTTGAACCACATTTTCTTCTATATTATCATCTTTGTTTCTTCATCAGACTTAAATTTCTCAGAACATTCTTCCACATCAATGTTGATGGTCATCTTTGTTCATTTAGTATTCGTGTTGGTTCTTCCTCGTCCACATCCTCGACCTCGATTTCAAATGTATGGGCTAAAAGAACCTCCACCAAATCATTGGAAAGGGGTGGTGGTAGATCATTGAAGCAGATTTGAATAATCTTGCTCTTGTGATCCCTTTGAATCTTCTATCTTATTTGATATTACTTTGTAGGAAAAGAAAATCTTCTTTGGAGGAGCATAGTAGGCTAGGTAATACACCAAAAATATATGCATATTTAGACCCATATTTTATACTCATTTTTGGTGATATTGTGTTTTAATAGAAGGTATTTTTATGTTTTCTTACATGTTGATTTTTAGGACTTGAAACGAAAAAAAAGGATGGAATTTGGAGTTAAAATGGTGTTTTTGAAGAAATACTCAATGTCGACAGAGCAAGAAGCATTGCTGATGGTGTAGACTTACACGACGACTGATGGATTTTACTCAGCACTGACGGCGCCAGAAGAAGCGCAGACTGTGCAATTTGATAGATAACAACAAAATTAAATATGAGACACTGGCGTGCAACTTAAAACACGAATAGGAATGGGACTGATTGGATGGGTGCAAATTAGGTTTGCTCCATGGGGGAGGCTTCTCATTTTTTTTTTCAGCCATTAGGCTGGTCAGCAAAGCCAGGGGAGGTGGCTAGCTAGCTCAGGGAACCTAAGGGGAGGTTTACTTGTAATCAAGATGGAAGTTTAATCAATTGAGCTAAAACTTAGCTTCCATGACCAAAAATTGGAAGGAAGCCTCTAAATCATGGAACCCTTGGTTCGAGGCACTTCTAGGGTGGACTATGAGGATCTAGGCTAGTCCTTAGGGTCCAAATGTCAACTATGGTGGTCCATGATGGGCTGAATCAAGTGACTATAAGTGGGTTTTAGGTTTGGGTTCAAATTTTAGAATTTTGCTTGCACTAGGTCGTTAATTTTGCTAGATCTTGGATTGGACTTAATTTTTCTATCAATTTGATGTAGGATATTGTTATAAGAAAATTGAAAAGCATTTGGGTTGATGATTGGCTGGTTATGAAGTTCAATTTAGAGGAATTTTAAATTTAGGGCAAAATTAGGAATTTTGTTATGAGTTAAATTTGTTCTAGGCTTGAGGCTGAGGCCAATTGAGAGCTCAACATGGTCTATGTGAATGTTATAAAGAGTTTTGGAACTTAATTTGGTGAAATTGGATAGGTTACGACATTCAATTTGGCGAAATTTAAGCTCATGGTCAAATTGGGGGTTCAAATTGGGCATGGAATTTCAGTTTAAAATTGGCTTCAATTGAGCTTGAATTTGGTTCAAATTTGGCATAAACATGATAAAATTTAGTTTAGATTTAAAATTAGGGAAATTTAAAATCAATTTTGTGGAAATTGGGTGATTTGGAGAGTAGACATTTAGAGGTAAAATTGGGATTTTTGTCACAATTGGTTAATTTGGTCAAATTGTGTCAAATGAGTGGTTAAGATTGGTCTTAGAAGTGTTGAAATGATTTTTGAGGATTTGGAAATTTTTGGGGCATGAGGGACATTTTTGTAATTTTAGGATAGTTGGGGGGCATTTTGGGAATTTTGGAAATTTAGGAGAGTTTTGGGCAATTTGGGTAGCTCATAAGGGTTTGAAATGATTTTTTTTACAAGATTGGATAATTTGGGAAATTTTGGAAATTTTATGGTTTGAATGGTAATTTGATAATTTTGGAAGAGATTGGGGGCAAAGGGCCCAAAAATTAGAATTTTCATAAAATTGGGATTCAATATAAAATTTAATCACAAAATTACCCTTATGGTGTATTAGTAAATTCAACCTCACCTCCATACACTTTTTCCATCTTCATTCCACCACCATTCAGAAGTCTATTAGTGATTTATCTTTAAGATTATAAAGTTTTGTGGTGAGATTAAGTGTGAATTCTTCTCTAAGAGTGTTGGAGAAGGAGAAAAGCAAGAGATTTCTTATTCCTACATTTCCTAGGAGAGGCTAAATGGGATTGGCTTTGAGAAAGTGTTTTAGATAATTGTTGTTTATTTATTATTGTTTTATGAACTTTCTTTTATATTTGTAATTTGTGTTTTGTCGTATCTTTCTCATAAAGTCTGAGTAGTTTTCTTTTTCTTTCTCCCTACTCTGAGATAAGATAAAATGAAGAGATAATATGGGTGTGCCAATATTAAAATATAAAATAAATTGTGATGATTTTTCAACTCCAAACTTAATTTACTTTCTTATCTAGCCAAATGAATTGTTAAAATGTGTTGTGAAACATATGATCCGGGAAATGGAGTATGAGTTCTACAACAGAGTGAGGATCACATTTGATTCCATGACGGAATATTTTTTTCATGGAATTAAGTGCAAATAAATAAGGAAATATACATTGAATGGGTGTAGAATTGGAGACTTTAGGGTGGCAAATTAAAATCCCTCATTCGGTCTTAATGTTTAAAAACTAAAGCGAGAGTTAGCCTTCAGGCGAAGGGAAGTGGGAGCTCTGAAGTGGGAGCCAGTATCCTCCTAGCCTAGCCACGAATTTAAGGACTAAACCTGGGATTAGCCAATGATTTTCTATAACACTATATCAGGGTTGAGAATTAAAACTGCTCCTATTTAGCACAATACATATTAAAATCATTTATCTCATCTCATTTTACCAAAATTTAATTGTTGTGGGAAAGATGCTTTTTCACATAAGTAATCTTCATCACATTAAGATAGTTTAATAGTTATTGTTTAAACTTTGCATTTCAATTTATTAGTAGTTAAATAATTTATTTTTTATTGCATGTTACACATTTGAAATTAGTGACAGTAATTTCTTTTGATTTCTTTGAATTTCCTAGTTAGTTTATCATTTCAACTTTAGACTTTCCCCATGGGATTGATATTCAGGGCTTAAATAGAAAGTCCTTTATTACTTGATAATGATACGTATATTTGCGTAAAATCCCAACATTAATTGCTTAAATTGATTAATAATAAATAGTGCATCAAGCTTTTAACACCCTTACATAGACGAGTCAAACTTATATAAATTTTACACAACAATATTTTATGAGAACCAAGTTTTTGGCATCGTTGTTGGGGAAGGTAACGGTAGATTAAATAGATTCAGAAAATTAGGAAATTTAGAGATAAAATATAATAAATATACAAAAAAAATTATAACATAAAAAATTTAAAAATAAATAACTATATTTTTAAGAGTATTTTTTAGAAATTTTTTTTTGCTTATCATATTTGTTTTAAAAAATTTGCAAAATATTGTATCTGAAGGTTTAGTACCGTACGATTCAGAATTAGAACGTACTATTATAAAAATTTGAAAACAACAAAAATAAATTAAAAACTCAAACTAAATGGAGAATAACTTAGATAATCAAGGAAATGAAAATTAACAAAGACCTTTAAAAGATTATGCTAATTCGACAAGAGATGAACATCACTTGACTATTCAAAACCCTGATGTTGTTGCTAATTCATTTAAGCTTAAATCTGCTATTATCTAGATGATATAAAATAATCAGTTTGGAGGAACACCTACAAAAGATCCTAACTTACATCTTGCTAGTTTTCTTGAAATTTGTGCTTCTTTTAAAAATTAAGGAGTGTCTAATGATGTTATTAGGCTTAGTCTATTCCTCAAAATTGTCTGCACTAAGATTTCGACCATTTCTTGACTTATATGTATTAGCACTTGGATCTATCAGAACTTAGGGAGAACAATCACAAAAATTCTTGGCTTGAAAACCACCACCCTTGAAAACCACTAAGCTTAGAAATGATATTACATCATTTTGTCAGTTTGAAGGGGAATCGATATATGAAGCATATGAAGGATTTAAAGATCTTCTAAGAAAATGCTTCTTAAGAAATGTCCACACCATGCTTTACCAGATTGGTTAATAATTCAAACCTTTTACAATGGATTAGTAGGATCACTTAGATCTATTATTGATGCTGACGCAGGTGGATCACTAATGTCAAAACCTTTTGATGAAGCATACTCTTTAATCAAAGAAATAACTACTAACAATTTTTAATATCCATCTGAAAGGGAAAATCCTAAGAGAGTAGCTAGTATTCATGATTCTGATGGAATGTCTGTCTTAGCTCTTAAATTGTTGTTATTTCGAAAAAGATTGATCAAATTAAGTGAATTATTCTTAAATACCCCCAATATTTAAGGAAAATTCACTAGGACAGATGATTGATACTAAATCATCTTGTGAAGCTTTAAATGCTATCAATAATCAAATTAATAATCCCTATTCTAATTTTTATAACCCTGGATGAAAAAATCATCCTAATTTTTGTTGGAATAATTACAATAATTTGGAGAATCCCTCCAGAAATTTAAACAACTATGGAAATCCTAATTTCCTACCTTATTATCCTCCGGAATTTAACTCTAACCCAAACCCACAAGTTAAGGAAAAGAAGTTGACAATGGAAGAAGTAATGTTGAACATGGGAAATCTGGGAAATCAAATATAGAAATATAGAATCAAGGGGCTGCTATTGGAAATATTGAAAATCAATTCGGATATATTGCTACTGCAATCACTAATAGACCTTCTAGAATTCTTTCGAGTAATGTGGAAGTTAATACAAAAGATCAAAATAAGGAGCAAATTAAAGCTATTCAATTATGAAGTGGAAAAGAAGTTGAAAAAAGGATCCAAAGAGAAACTGAAGTTGATGAAGAGAAGAAAGAAATAGAAAGTGACCAAAATGAAAATGAACAAACACAAGTTCCCTTTAAAAACCATTAAATTTTGTTTCTTATTTGAAATTCTGTTTAGTTCTATTATTACTTTTATTATTTTGCTAAATGTATTGTAATTAATTCTTTCTCAGCAGCTTTTATATGTATTATGTGCAATGTAATGTTTTAAGTCTTGTAGCTTTTCATATTAGCACCTGTAATATTTCTGAGTTAAGTTTAAAAAATCAGAACCTTCAACAAGTGATTCTTTTCTTTATGTATTTAATTTTTTCTTTCACCCTTTATTATTTTTCAATTCTTCATTCTAAATTTTTTAAAAAATTTAGTTTGGGGGGGAAAGAAAAATTCCTTTATAATGAAGGAAACTTAGTTTTATTTGTCCTCACTTAGCTATATTTGAGTATTAACTTATTTAATAGTAAAGTTTCATGAAGTTCTTTTTCATATGAATACTCTAAGTGACTTTAATATGACAATTTGTAATTTTTCTTGAAAAGAATAGAGTATCAAAAATCTTAGACTTGATTGCCGGATATTCTTATACCTTTAGTATTAACTGGAGTTATTTTGAATTTTTCTTAAGTTAAGTTATTGTATTTAGTTGACTAAAATATGGAAATCTAGAAGTTAAATTCTTTACCATAAGTCATATTTTTATGTAGTAGAGGAGTTACTTGAGAACAAGTAACACGTAAGTTTGGGGGATTTTGATACGCAAAAAATATATGCATTTTTAGACCCATATTTTATACTCATTTTTGGTGATATTGCGCTTGAATGGATGATATTTTTATGTTTTCTTGCAGGTTATTAATTTTTAGGACTTGAAGCAAAAAGGAAACAAACAGGATGGAATTTGGAGTTAAAATGGCGTTTTTAAAGAAAAACTTGGCGCCATCAGACTTACAAAACGACTTATGGATTTACTCAGTGTCGACGGCGCGAGAAGCAGCACCGACGGTGCTAATGTCAGTTCAGACCCTGTTTCTAGATGATTCAACAAATTTAGGCACTTTTTGAAGGGTTTTTGGATGCACCTATTGGAGAACCGACTCTAGGCTGTATTTGGGGCAGAATCTGATAAAAAAAGGCGCTCCTCTTCATTCTGACTTGGCCATTTTCGCCACACCTCGCCTGCATACACTTTTTCCATCTTCATTCCACCACCATTCAGAAGTTTATTTGTGATTTATCTTTAAGTGTTTAGAGTCTTATAATGAGATTAAGTGTGACTTCTTCTCTAAGACATTTGGAGAAGGAGAAAAGTGAGAGATTTCTTCTTCCTATATTTTCTCGGAGAGGCTACAAGAGATTGACTTTGAGAAAGAGTTTCAGATAAGTGTTGTTAGTTTATTAGTGTTGTATGAACTTTATTTTATATATGAAATTTTTTTTTTTTGGTATCTTTCTCATGAAGTTTGATAGTTTTCTTGATCTTTTTCCCTACTCTGAGATATGATAAAATGAAGAGATAATACGGGTGTGCCAATATTAAAATATTAAATAAATTGTGATGATTTTTCAACTCCAAACTTAATTTACGTTTTGATCTGGTCAATTGAATTGTTAAAATTTATTGTGAAACATATGATCCGTGAAATGGAGTATGAGTTTTACAACAGAGTGAGGATCACATTTGATTCCATGGAGCCGTATTCATTCATGGAATTAAGTGTAAATAAATAAGAAAATATATATTGATTATGTGTAGAATTGGAGATTTTAGGGAGACAGACTAAAATCCACAATTCGGTCTTAATGTTTAAAAACTAAAGCGAGAGTTAGCCATCAGATGAAGGGCAGTGGTGCTCTAGAGTGGGAGCCAGTATCCTCCTAGCCTAGCCACGGATTTAGTGACTAAACCTAGGATTAGCCAATGATTTTCTATAACACGGTATCGAGGTAGAGAATTAAAACAACTCTTATTTGGCACAATACATATTAAAACCATTTATATTAAAACCATTTATCTCATCTTTTATCTCATCTTATTTTACCAAACTCTCATTGTAGTGGGAAAGATGCTTTTTCACATAAGAAATCTTCATCACATAAAGATAGTTTAATAGTTACATTTAAACTTTGCATTTCACTTTGGTAGTAGTTAAATAATTCAGTTTTTATTGCATCTTACACATTCAAAATTAGTGAGAGTAATTTCATTTGATTTCTATGAATTTTCTTGTTAATTTATCATTTCAAATTTAAACCTTCCCCGTGGGATAGATATTCGAGGCTTAAATAGAATGTCCTTTATTACTTGAAAACAATACTTATACTTACATAGAATCTCAACATTAATTGCATAAAATTTTTAAGAATAAATATTGTATCATGTTTTTGGCACCGTTACATATAAGAGTTAAACTTATATAAATATACACAACTATATTTTACCGGGATCACGACATCTTCATGGATGTCTATCTAATGTAATGAAAATGGTTGAAAGCCTCCCTCGATACAATATTCTTGTCCTTCTTTGAATTACTTGGAGCACTAGTGTAGTGATGATGGGACCATATTATGCTCATGAATCCATGATCGACCAAGAAAAGCGTTGAATGAAGTTTCAACATCAATTGTATGGAATTTAGCGGTTGTTACTAACTCACCAAATTTCATGAGCAGTGTAATTTATCCAAGAGCTCTTTCTTTCTTCTGTTTGAATCCTCTTAAAATCATCTTATCGGAAGTAAGCTCCTGAGCATCAATGTCCAAGTATGCTAACATCTGTAGACTCAATAATTTGAGAGATGTTCCTGTATCTACCAAAACTATAGAGTGTATGAATCTGTTGATGATGACACAAAAATAGAGCGGTTTGTTGTGATTGGTAGTACCAAGAAAAAAGTCTTCATAGGTGAACGTTACTCCAAGCTATTCCTTTATAGAAAAAATTCCATTCAAGGATGTGCTGGCCAGCTGAGCTAAGAAAATTTCTTGGTTAAGTAAAGCATTGACCCGAGATTCCCTCATCTCCTTTAACAGGATCAGAGAGTTGTAGAAGCTTAGTTTGGTGCGCAATCTCCTAATACGAGCTAGTACATTATAATCCACGTTATAGAGACCTCAAATTTTCACACTATTATGTATCACTTCCACTAGCGGAGGTTGAGATGGCTCTTCTAGAGTGATTATTTACTTTCCTTTATCCAATGGAGCTGTCCTCGGGGGTAACACTTTTCCACAATTCCAATTAGTTTCTGAAATTTCTTCTTCTCTTATCATCATAGATGATTTTTCGAGGGTTATTTCTGAAATTAAAAAAATCTAGTTTGATTGCAATTGACATTCTTTGACGCTCGAGGACTGGCTCCTCCCTCCCAAAACTATCATAACCGATGTTGTTGATATCTTATTCATTCTCATTAACGTGTTTATCTAATATAACTACTCTTTAAGGATTAGTTAAGGAATCAAAATTGAGGTTAAATTGGTCATCGTCAGTTATGTTATCACTAAAGACATTGAAAATGTAGCCAAAATTGTAATCATTATGTTCAAATGACTCCGGAGAGGCAAAAAGATAATCATACATAGTCAACTCTTCGGAGAATTCCTCCTCCCAGTCTAAAACAAAGAATCTAACGAAGGTATCCCCTATCCCACCCCTCGTGCTTTCATTCTTCATATCGTGCACGATCTCATTCTTCTTTTTCTCTGGCAGCGGTGACTTCTTTGGTGTAATCGCCAACCTTGATCTGGAAGGATATTGACTTTGAGTGACTATTTGTACAGAAGTGGTATGAATTTGAATCAGTATCTTCTTCGATGATTTGCTCCAAACAGTGCTCCAACCACTCTCATCTAAATAAGAAAATATCAACATGATTAGCTCGACCGAAATCATATTTACAATAACTCTTTTAGGTTCTTTTAAAGACTCTTTCGGGATGGTTATGTTTCCTTGTTTAAGATTTTTTGATTTTCCTCGAGTAAATCATTAAAACTGAAACCTCCCTTTATGGTGTGTCCGAGGAGTCTGTGGTATGGATAATAGTTGGAATGATCCTTCTTATCAACTTCCTCTGGGTTCTTTGGCTCAGGTAATCTGAACTCGGGCTTGTTCATTATATTTTTTAACATATTTGGCACAGCTTCATCTTTGAAATATTATACCCTGTTCATCCAATCTACAAAAGACAGATCCTATTTGACACATGTCTAATATAGTTCCCTTTGAAATAATTTCTGGTTGGACTAACTGTATTACTGAGTTCGATGTTGATGAGACTGATCATGCTGTGATGACTACTGGAAAGCTGAGGGGACGGCTCAGCCGTAATCCTCATCTATTGTTTACCCTTGTCAACCGTTACCCCCATCCCAAATTTGTTTTCAAATGTCCTAACCGTTCTATACTTTTTGGTTTTCTCTAGCGACTCCATAAATTTGATCTCCTCCTGCAATATTTTGACCTTGTTGAGTAGCATCTCGAATGACTTGATTTTAAGTCCCTTGAGCATGAAAGCTACTCATTCATCAATGATTTTGAATAGAATCTCAATCGCATGATGTTTCTATAGCTGAGGCTCACAGTTCACGCTCAAATTTTTCTACCTCAAATAATAGCCAACCAAGGTCTCGTTTGACTTTTGTCTTTCTGTTAGGAGATCCCATATGGTGATATGATGTCACGCTCTGGTAAAACTTTTCACAAATAACTGCTCCAACTTAGCTAATGTCTTCACTGATTTTTTGATAAACACGACATACCAATAAAATGCAAAACCTGATAAACTATTGATAAACTATCAGAACAAAAGTGCTTCATTACCTAAAACAACCTACTCTAAAGTGGGCTATATACTAGCTGGGATTTTTGGTCCCATCAAACATCTTTAAGTTTAGTGGCACAAAGCCCTTAGGGTATGGTGTGACATCAAATTGCTCTAAGCATGTTCTACCCTTTGAAAATGATGCCCCTCCTTTGGATTTGAATACGACCTCCATCACTTGCTATTTGACCAACTGCTTTATGTCTTTCTTAGATATCAAGCTCAGGGTGGAAGCTTTCTTCTGCAGTTCATCTCTACTGGCAGAAGCAACCACCCTTCTAACATCTGTAATATGCACAATCTCAGACTGGTTGTCCTCCGGTGAAGTTAACTGCTATGATTGAGATTTTCTATGCATTGTATCCATGGAGGTCATGGTTTTGGCCATCTCTTTCATCTTTTTCTCTATTTGGATGATCTATTCATCTCTCAGTTGAAGACTCTGTGCAGGTCATCCCCAACATTCTCCTCAATAAAAAGTAGAGCATTGTGCATAGATGCAACAACTCTAGTCTGAATGATATTAATCTCCACAAACTCTTCATCAATATAGTCTATAAAATCAAAATATTCATCATCATCAAGACCCACTCCTCGATTCTTAGCCAATTTTGCAATCTCAGCTCTGAGTTTTTCTACTATATCATTGATTGATTTCTCCTGAATCTTGAGATCTGCAGGTCTCTCCTGAACATCTTTCTACTATCCAACAAACTCTATAGCAACAATGGAAATAACACCTGGAACATTGGATCTATGCTTCCTTCCATGGGACTACGCCACAGGCCCATCATGACGTATTGGTAGGGCACCCTTGGGTACCCACTCTTTCTACTTTGACATTGATGCCTTGATATGGAGTGTCTCGGAGGAGGATTCGATGTGTCAAAGAGAAGTATGCTCCCCATAGTGCAGACCAAGTACACTAGTAATGAGTCTCTTCCCTTTATCATTGTTTAAGAAGTTTTCATGAACGACGGTAGGAGGTATCCTGAGACCTAAACGTGACTTAATTAATCAACTTCCTTTAGACTTTGGAGTAATGTTGAAAAAATTGGTGACAATGGAAATGGTATTGACTCAGTTCTCGAAACAAAATTTAACTAACACACATGTTGGGGGCACCTCTACTAATCTCTGGTATTTGAGGATAGGTCAGATTTATTTTAAAATCTCACTTTTCATAAGTGGTGAAACTGCACAACCAACTCGTTTGAGATGCTCGACAATTGAGCATCCCTCCTTAGCTACTATCACTCAAATACAGTACAGACTCTAGTGACAAGAGTGTCTTGCTCCCTCTTCTTCCTATTATCTTGTGGTGATGGCAGAGCAACAGCAATCCTTTGGAGGCTCTCATCTCCAGTGGTGTTTAATAAGGGATTAAAACTACTCCCTCAGAGGAGAGGATAGGCTTCAGGAAATCCGAGTTCCTCTTATGAGGAATCTCATCAACAAATACTAATTATGTAGCCTGGGCCGTGACGACATTTTTGATCTTGTTGTTTCATTTGCTTTTTTATGACTTGGTCAGTGTTGCAGTCCTTAAAATGGAGACAATCACAAATACAAAAGGCAATGCAACAAATGCATCATTTGAATCCTCTTCAATTAAAAATTCTCATACCTTAGTAGATGATGCGGCAGGCACGGTAATAGTCAATCCAGTGGTGGTTGATGTAATGACTCTCCTTGACACGAGAGCGGTAGATATGGCAGGCACAGGAACAACAAAATTAACGGATGTTGGAGCGGTAGTGATTTTTGCCTTCTTGTAAGAATGAAAGTCCTAGCAGCAGTTCAAGACAAATTCAACAGATGACTCTTGGACATTTGAGGTGATAACTTTCACGATGACAAATGAGGCTTTGCCGAGCAGGACATCAAAATCATTCAATCCAAATTCAAACATGATCATTAGAGATATGTTACGAGTGTTGTCGCTGGTAGGAAGGTTGCTGGAAATGGTGAGAGTTGGGAATGCCATCATGGCAGCTTCGAAAGATATTCTCGAGGGTTAGTTTTGAAATTACCTCATAATTCTAGCGCACACACAAAATTTAGTGAAGGCCGATTTGTGAACTAGACACATCCTTTCATATTTTCATTTTGAAATTTTTTGTTATTTGTGATTAAATCATTAAAGAGTTATGAATAATATTAAATGATGTGAAGAGACCTAACAACTTGGCTCAACTTAATGTTCATATGATGCAGCGCTCCAACAGACCTTTCCACAAACAGCTGCTCCAACTCTAGAAATGTCTTCACTGATCCTTTAAGAAACTCGACATACCAATCAAACTTGGCAGACCTTTCCGCATGTTGTACTGTTCTTTTTCATTGAATATTCTATTGTTTGTCCTGTACTACACACTCTACTGTTATTCCGTACACTGTACAACTTCAACTTGTATTTCGTAAAATGTTTAAAGAACCACAACCATAAGGCCGTCTGATTTGACATCATAATTCGCCACCCTAGAAAACCTAATCTGAACAAAAGTGCTTCTTTTCTTAAAACCACTTGCTCTAAAGTGGGCTATATGCTAACATATGATCATAATGGAAGAAGGGTAATCTGGTTCATGAGGGACATGGACACATAATTGATTTATGAAAACAAGACTTTCTGATCCTAATGGAGAGAAACACTAGTCCCAATGGAGTCACCAAAAATTGTCGGATGTCAAAATTGGAAAAATATATTTAGTTTAATATATATATTATAATTTGTGAAAATAATATTTTAATTTTTAAATTACAAGACCAATCCGATCACATATAGATAAAAGTTCAAATAAATGAGTACAACACCGTAAGTGATACATCTATCCTGAGGAATAAACAATTTACTTACTAGTGAGGCTCGATTAAATAAATTTAACAATTTATCACATCCGACTTAGCCTATGAACATTTTTGGTTACCAATAAGTTCCTTTATCTAATATGAAAAAACTAGATAGGGCTTATATTAAATTGGGTTCTAAAGTTTCATATAAGGGAAAGCTCCTAAAGTTAGTTACATCTTAAATGACCGAGGTCACCTAAAAAACTCTTGATATAGATCATAAAATGTTACCTTCAAGAATTTCAAAGGGTAGCACTTTTCCAAGGTCAGATAAAGGAGTGTCAAATAGGCAATGATCATTTTTGGAACATTTATTATGGAATCCAAAGGGAGAAAACTAGGGGATGTCACGGATATTGAGCAGAACCTCAGTGACTTCTCAAGCTGTCCTATGGTTTGGCTTCAATTTTGAAGAGATATTATTAGATGTTTTATCTTGCAAATTTTAATAATTAGGGCTTGCATTTGCTTAACACAATCATACAAATAACCTGGAAGATATGAGGATTTATATTGTAACGAATGACAAAATTGGAGGCTTTGGTGTGTTAGGGCTTAAATTGCACAATATTATTGTACAAGGGCTAAAGATAAGGTGAGGATTTATGTAGCACTAGGAAAATAAATTCAAAATCCTTTGGATTGTTATTTAATTTTAAGGAAGAGATTTGTTGTTGTAGATCCACTTATCCTGCTACCCACGACGCTAACTCCAAGCTCCTCGTCTAAGTAACATCTCTAATGTCTAATGTTTATAAGTTTTAGCACATGTGTCAAGTCTTGGTTTTGTTCAAGCATTATGGGGGGGGTGGTTAAAGTTACTTAGAGAGACACGGGTTAGGATCCCATGATTCCCTCATTTTGATACAACTATTTTCTTTTGAATTTTCTTAGTATAAATGAGTTGCTAAGCTCATTTAAACTAGGGAGATATCGTTAGAACTCGCGGTTAACTCACCTTAGGGACTTCTGTAAATTCAAGAGGACGTGCTATGAAATTATTAATTTGTTATTTTGAAAAATTTTATTTAATTTTAAAAACATGTTTTATAATTTTCATTTTTGAAAAGTTTTGCAAGTACGGTAAATAAATGCATGTAAGAAAATTTTGTAAAGTAAATAAAAAAATTGCATTGCATAAAACATAAAAGTGTATTTTGACCTCTATTACCGTTGCTTGGTTAGTGTCATAAAGTATAATATATTTGTAGATAATTTAAATAAATTGAAGGAAAGTAGATAGAAGCATCAAGTACTAAAATAGCTAGGAAAACTAGTCATAACAAAACAACATTAAAAGCAAACCTCTAGCAACATATGAAAAATCAGGACTGGGTGTAAGACATTGGTAAAGGTGGAGGCTCAGAGTTGGACTGTGTGCTTCCTGACTTTATGTAAGAGCAACCAAACCAATCGTTTAAGGAGGGAATGACTAATCTCAATCAAAGTGATTGACCATGGATCTTTATGAAATTTTAATTTCTAAATTCAGTTTTTATGCATATAAAATTTACTTTATCATGCAAGAGAATTTTTTGTTTAAAACATTTTGTATAGTGATGTAGTCCACAAGTCAATCAATTTAATTGAGCTATGACTACAAAACAAACTATGAGTATCAGAGGTAATCATCTTCTCAAGAGTTGATGAATAGTATCATCGATCCTTATCCTCTCCTTTTGTTAAATGTCCTTGAGGTAGGAGATACTTTTCTAATATCCCACTTTGTATCCCTCATATTAGCACACATTAACATTGCCCTAGCCCCATAGAGCTCAGGCATATACAAGCCCGATGATCCATATGTGGTAAAAACAAATATCCCCAGTTCCTCAGAAGGATTTAAATACCTTAGAGAAGACTCAAATCCTTGATCATTGGGTCAATTTAATATAGGATGTAGTTTATGGTATTTTTATTGATTTAGGTGAATTATTGTGTCCCAAAGCATAACTGGTGGGTTTTTAAAGTTTTAAAGGATAATTTACTGAACAAGGAATATTAAGTTCACTTGTCCTTCAAGATATCAAAAAGATTATAGAAGTGTTCGGGGCATAATCCTAAACAACTTTTATAATCTCTTGAATTGTTTTGAGTTCATTTAAACTTATTATATTATTCAATTGATCATCAAAAGTTAAATTTAGATTTAATGGATTAATCTAACCTGTGTTGAATGGGCCATAAAATTTTAATTATCCCATGAAGGGGGCACTCAGACATTCACTTAATGTTTTATTTAACTGTGATGTAAGTTGATGCCTTTAAGGGCAAGCTCAAGTAATTAAGGGTGGAATGGCCACAATTAAAGTTGGCCTTGTAGTGTTTAGAGATTTTCATAGTTAGTTAAGTTTCTCCTTTCTAATCCTCATTAAACTTGTTTAAGAATTGACCTATCTAACTACTGAGCCCTTAAATCCAATCTTCATGGTAAATTCGTAATAATCAATATGTTAATTTAAGAGAGATCAATTCTCATCAAAAGATCATGTTTATAATTTTAATCTCCAACAAAGTGGCTTCAAATAAGTGAGTTATTATCTTCCTAGTAGAAATCCACTACATTAGAATCATCTAACTAGGTTACCATCCAAGTCACAATAATTTAAGAAAATTACAATTTTATCGTTATTGTGAAAAGGTGATAAGTTGGTTTTTACATCTTAACCCATTATATTTACAACATCTAAAAGAGTTTATTATAATCAAAATTACACATTTTACCCTTTAGTATAACCTAAAACTTTATTAGAGCCTCAAAATCCAAAAATTAGCATTTTGCCTCTAGGTGACTTCACAACTAGTCAAATAAAACTCAAATGCTTTTGAAATTTTTTAGGTACCCCACTCATGTGTCAATTAAAATTTCAGAGGAGAAATTATTATTTTTCTAATTTATATTTAATTTATATAATTATTTTAGCTCAAAAAAAGTATTTTCAACTAGGTCAAAGGACCACATGGAAAAAATTTCAAAATTTTGTGAATTATATTTAAATTATTATAACTTTTTTTCTTTTTATTAGCGACTAATTAAATGAAAAAGATAATATAATTTCAAAATTAACTTTTTTATATGTTTATTAAATTTCTGTAAGTCTAGAGAACTCAGAGAAATATACTTTTCATTATTGTAATTTCTAATTTATTTATTATAATTATTTTGATTAAAAATAAAGAAAAAGACATTATTAGAATTTAAAAATACTTAACTAAATCAGAAAAATTAGAAAAAAAATATTTTAAAGGGTGTCAAGTAATCAAGGATATATAGTGAACATTTTTGGATATTTACATATTTTTGTAATTTTTAAATATCTTGATTCTTTTTAAATTTTTTTAATTTCAAAAGTAGCAAAAAAATGAACTACTTATTTTAAGATAAATTTTATTTTTCTTGATGTTCGTGACCATAAGGAACTCAAAAAACAATTTTTCATAATTTTCCTATTTACAATTCATTTTTTATAATTATTTTAATATAAAAATGCCATTTACTTTGAAAAAGATACTTTGGTATTAAATATAGCTCAAATGGACTTCAAATTTTTACGGGAAGTTAAAATCATCATTTTATAGTGTGAAATCATTTTTTGTTATTTTTGAATTATGTTATATTTATTTTAACTTTTATAAATTTTTGGCACTTAATTAACTAGCAAATCATACACATCCATTCAAATTCATTTTACATTTTTTTCTAAAGTCCTTCAACCACAAAAAAACAACCAAAACAAATCACATATTTTTTGGATTAATATTTTAATTTATATAAATATTTTATACAGAGCTAGAGGTGTCCTCTGACCCTGGAAAAATTAGAGGACATCCTCAGTGCCAAGTTTTAAGCCATGGTGACCACTATTTACCTAAATAAATTTAAAATAGTGGCTCAATAGAGAGGGGTTTTGATGGGGAACTTCTTTGTTTGGTCTGAGGAAGCTTTTGGATGGTTTGATTTGGAGTTCGTGGAGTTTGGTTGAGTGAAAGAAATCCTCATGGATTTTGAGCTCAAAATTAAGTTTGAGTGGCTAAGGATGGTGGGATCAAACTCAAAAGGTGAAGAGGAGCTCTATAAGCAATGTAGAGGGCTCTCCCCAAGCAATTGGGAGTACTCTCTTTATGTTCATGAGAGGAGTGGTTTATTTAGATGGGAAAAGGGTGGCCATCTAGGCAATCCAAGGGTCAGAAAATAATGCTAATGTGGAGGGCAGAATGACACAATTCACGAATAGGAATGGGACTGATTGGATGGGTGCAAATTAGGTTTGCTCCATGGGGGAGGCTTCTCATTTTTTTTTTTTAGCCATTAGGCTGGTCAGCAAAGCCAGGGGAGGTGGCTAGCTAGCTCAGGGAACCTAAGGGGAGGTTTACTTGTAATCAAGATGGAAGTTTAATCAATTGAGCTAAAACTTAGCTTCCATGACCAAAAATTGGAAGGAAGCCTCTAAATCATGGGACCCTTGGTTCGAGGCACTTCTAGGGTGGACTATGAGGATCTAGGCTAGTCCTTAGGGTCCAAATGTCAACTATGGTGGTCCATGATGGGCTGAATCAAGTGACTATAAGTGGGTTTTAGGTTTGGGTTCAAATTTTAGAATTTTGCTTGCACTAGGTCGTTAATTTTGCTAGATCTTGGATTGGACTTAATTTTTCTATCAATTTGATGTAGGATATTGTTATAAGAAAATTGAAAAGCATTTGGGTTGATGATTGGCTGGTTATGAAGTTCAATTTAGAGGAATTTTAAATTTAGGGCAAAATTAGGAATTTTGTTATGAGTTAAATTTGTTCTAGGCTTGAGGCTGAGGCCAATTGAGAGCTCAACATGGTCTATGTGAATGTTATAAAGAGTTTTGGAAGTTAATTTGGTGAAATTGGATAGGTTACGACATTCAATTTGGCGAAATTTAAGCTCATGGTCAAATTGGGGGTTCAAATTGGGCATGGAATTTCAGTTTAAAATTGGCTTCAATTGAGCTTGAATTTGGTTCAAATTTGGCATAAACATGATAAAATTTAGTTTAGATTTAAAATTAGGGAAATTTAAAATCAATTTTGTGGAAATTGGGTGATTTGGAGAGTAGACATTTAGAGGTAAAATTGGGATTTTTGTCACAATTGGTTAATTTGGTCAAATTGTGTCAAATGAGTGGTTAAGATTGGTCTTAGAAGTGTTGAAATGATTTTTGAGGATTTGGAAATTTTTGGGGCATGAGGGACATTTTTGTAATTTTAGGATAGTTGGGGGGCATTTTGGGAATTTTGGAAATTTAGGAGAGTTTTGGGCAATTTGGGTAGCTCATAAGGGTTTGAAATGATTTTTTTTACAAGATTGGATAATTTGGGAAATTTTGGAAATTTTATGGTTTGAATGGTAATTTGATAATTTTGGAAGAGATTGGGGGCAAAGGGCCCAAAAATTAGAATTTTCATAAAATTGGGATTCAATATAAAATTTAATCACAAAATTACCCTTATGGTGTTTAACTGTGATGTAAGTTGATGCCTTTAAGGGCAAGCTCAAGTAATTAAGGGTGGAATGGCCACAATTAAAGTTGGCCTTGTAGTGTTTAGAGATTTTCATAGTTAGTTAAGTTTCTCCTTTCTAATCCTCATTAAACTTGTTTAAGAATTGACCTATCTAACTACTGAGCCCTTAAATCCAATCTTCATGGTAAATTCGTAATAATCAATATGTTAATTTAAGAGAGATCAATTCTCATCAAAAGATCATGTTTATAATTTTAATCTCCAACAAAGTGGCTTCAAATAAGTGAGTTATTATCTTCCTAGTAGAAATCCACTACATTAGAATCATCTAACTAGGTTACCATCCAAGTCACAATAATTTAAGAAAATTACAATTTTATCGTTATTGTGAAAAGGTGATAAGTTGGTTTTTACATCTTAACCCATTATATTTACAACATCTAAAAGAGTTTATTATAATCAAAATTACACATTTTACCCTTTAGTATAACCTAAAACTTTATTAGAGCCTCAAAATCCAAAAATTAGCATTTTGCCTCTAGGTGACTTCACAACTAGTCAAATAAAACTCAAATGCTTTTGAAATTTTTTAGGTACCCCACTCATGTGTCAATTAAAATTTCAGAGGAGAAATTATTATTTTTCTAATTTATATTTAATTTATATAATTATTTTAGCTCAAAAAAAGTATTTTCAACTAGGTCAAAGGACCACATGGAAAAAATTTCAAAATTTTGTGAATTATATTTAAATTATTATAACTTTTTTTCTTTTTATTAGCGACTAATTAAATGAAAAAGATAATATAATTTCAAAATTAACTTTTTTATATGTTTATTAAATTTCTGTAAGTCTAGAGAACTCAGAGAAATATACTTTTCATTATTGTAATTTCTAATTTATTTATTATAATTATTTTGATTAAAAATAAAGAAAAAGACATTATTAGAATTTAAAAATACTTAACTAAATCAGAAAAATTAGAAAAAAAATATTTTAAAGGGTGTCAAGTAATCAAGGATATATAGTGAACATTTTTGGATATTTACATATTTTTGTAATTTTTAAATATCTTGATTCTTTTTAAATTTTTTTAATTTCAAAAGTAGCAAAAAAATGAACTACTTATTTTAAGATAAATTTTATTTTTCTTGATGTTCGTGACCATAAGGAACTCAAAAAACAATTTTTCATAATTTTCCTATTTACAATTCATTTTTTATAATTATTTTAATATAAAAATGCCATTTACTTTGAAAAAGATACTTTGGTATTAAATATAGCTCAAATGGACTTCAAATTTTTACGGGAAGTTAAAATCATCATTTTATAGTGTGAAATCATTTTTTGTTATTTTTGAATTATGTTATATTTATTTTAACTTTTATAAATTTTTGGCACTTAATTAACTAGCAAATCATACACATCCATTCAAATTCATTTTACATTTTTTTCTAAAGTCCTTCAACCACAAAAAAACAACCAAAACAAATCACATATTTTTTGGATTAATATTTTAATTTATATAAATATTTTATACAGAGCTAGAGGTGTCCTCTGACCCTGGAAAAATTAGAGGACATCCTCAGTGCCAAGTTTTAAGCCATGGTGACCACTATTTACCTAAATAAATTTAAAATAGTGGCTCAATAGAGAGGGGTTTTGATGGGGAACTTCTTTGTTTGGTCTGAGGAAGCTTTTGGATGGTTTGATTTGGAGTTCGTGGAGTTTGGTTGAGTGAAAGAAATCCTCATGGATTTTGAGCTCAAAATTAAGTTTGAGTGGCTAAGGATGGTGGGATCAAACTCAAAAGGTGAAGAGGAGCTCTATAAGCAATGTAGAGGGCTCTCCCCAAGCAATTGGGAGTACTCTCTTTATGTTCATGAGAGGAGTGGTTTATTTAGATGGGAAAAGGGTGGCCATCTAGGCAATCCAAGGGTCAGAAAATAATGCTAATGTGGAGGGCAGAATGACACAATTCACGAATAGGCATGGGACTGATTGGATGGGTGCAAATTAGGTTTGCTCCATGGGGGAGGCTTCTCATTTTTTTTTTCAGCCATTAGGCTGGTCAGCAAAGCCAGGGGAGGTGGCTAGCTAGCTCAGGGAACCTAAGGGGAGGTTTACTTGTAATCAAGATGGAAGTTTAATCAATTGAGCTAAAACTTAGCTTCCATGACCAAAAATTGGAAGGAAGCCTCTAAATCATGGAACCCTTGGTTCGAGGCACTTCTAGGGTGGACTATGAGGATCTAGGCTAGTCCTTAGGGTCCAAATGTCAACTATGGTGGTCCATGATGGGCTGAATCAAGTGACTATAAGTGGGTTTTAGGTTTGGGTTCAAATTTTAGAATTTTGCTTGCACTAGGTCGTTAATTTTGCTAGATCTTGGATTGGACTTAATTTTTCTATCAATTTGATGTAGGATATTGTTATAAGAAAATTGAAAAGCATTTGGGTTGATGATTGGCTGGTTATGAAGTTCAATTTAGAGGAATTTTAAATTTAGGGCAAAATTAGGAATTTTGTTATGAGTTAAATTTGTTCTAGGCTTGAGGCTGAGGCCAATTGAGAGCTCAACATGGTCTATGTGAATGTTATAAAGAGTTTTGGAACTTAATTTGGTGAAATTGGATAGGTTACGACATTCAATTTGGCGAAATTTAAGCTCATGGTCAAATTGGGGGTTCAAATTGGGCATGGAATTTCAGTTTAAAATTGGCTTCAATTGAGCTTGAATTTGGTTCAAATTTGGCATAAACATGATAAAATTTAGTTTAGATTTAAAATTAGGGAAATTTAAAATCAATTTTGTGGAAATTGGGTGATTTGGAGAGTAGACATTTAGAGGTAAAATTGGGATTTTTGTCACAATTGGTTAATTTGGTCAAATTGTGTCAAATGAGTGGTTAAGATTGGTCTTAGAAGTGTTGAAATGATTTTTGAGGATTTGGAAATTTTTGGGGCATGAGGGACATTTTTGTAATTTTAGGATAGTTGGGGGGCATTTTGGGAATTTTGGAAATTTAGGAGAGTTTTGGGCAATTTGGGTAGCTCATAAGGGTTTGAAATGATTTTTTTTACAAGATTGGATAATTTGGGAAATTTTGGAAATTTTATGGTTTGAATGGTAATTTGATAATTTTGGAAGAGATTGGGGGCAAAGGGCCCAAAAATTAGAATTTTCATAAAATTGGGATTCAATATAAAATTTAATCACAAAATTACCCTTATGGTGACATGAGACTAAGGGAGATCCCATATTGGATTCTCCATGTGTTGGTCTAAGCCAAATCCTAACCTAGGGCTAAGAGTTTTGGGGACCATCTACATGAGTTTCTAAAGGAGTGGGGAAATAGGCTAAGCATATTTGGTTAAGGTTTTAGGGTGTTATTGAAGGTAAGGGGTTTCAAGTGTTCATGTGGAAGACTGATCAAGACCACACCACCCAGAGTTAAGCCTAAGGACAAACTATCCTATGGACACTCTTCTTGAGCTCCCCCATATTAGCTCCACCAACTAAGTGCTAGAGGTTAAAACCAACATGTGGAACTTCAAGAGAGCAAAGAGTTATTTGGAATTTCTAATGGTGAAGACCCCCTTACTAAATCTCTAAGAATAGTCAATAGGAAAGTCCTATGGCTAGATCCTAGGCTTCTAAAGAAGAGAACTAAAATTCAACAAAAAATGAGTTTAGCGGTCTAACTGGGAATTAGACCTAATTAGGGTTTAATTTGGTTTATGTTCATCTGATTGAACTTACTTATCTACTTTTAATATTAACCTGTATGGGTTAAACCCAATAGCTTTGAAAGGATGACTAAACCTAATGTTGGTTTAGATTTAGTTTTACACTAGGCTCAATGTGAAAATTAGACTTAGGGAATTAGATCAATCATATAGGTCATCAAAAACAAATGTTCAAACCTAATGGATTTAAGGGTTTTAAAATTTAATTTTAAAAAATTTACAATTTTAACACTAAAAGGCGAAATGTCATTCTAAAATTTTCAGATGCTAAAAATTATCATTTTATGGTTTAAAATTGACATCCAAAATTTTCTAGCCATCTCAAATTTTAATTTCAAATTTCTTTTATTTTTAGAAATATTAAAAGAAATAGTTACAAGGTTTAATAAAAATTAATGAATTTGGCTATAGAGACCTTTCTTAGCCTTGAAAAAATCACAGAATATCCTTAAGAGTGAAAAGATCATCCTCTGAAAATCTCATTATTTTAGGATTTATAAATAATTTTTAATAATTAAATTACACCAAAGAGTAATTAATTATTTAAAAATTAAATATAATTAATTATTTCATATTTTGTTCTTACAGTGTTCCTCTCATTTTTTATGCATCAAAGGGGTACTTTTATTTCATTTTTATGATTTCTCTACGCAAAGTTATGATTTTCTTAAGATTTTAACAATTTCTAAATTTATTAAATTCATAATTTCTTACTTTTCTTACTAAGGGCCAGTGCAACCATGGAGATGTCTCTACTCCACGCAGTGTTGTCTGGTAAGTGCGGGTTTACATGCGACAACCTGCATGGCCCACGGTTTTGGCTTTCTTGCATGGACTTATCTATGGTTTGACTAAATCACAACCATCATTTTCCAATACACAGAAATAGAGGGCATCCAACCATCTTCTCTAAGGACTGTGAACTCGTATGCTGTTCAAATTTAGGGCATAAGATCTCCTCAGATCTTGCAGTAAATTTAACCATTTTTGTTCCTAAAACTTAGTCTCATCTTAGGAAACACATCTATACGGAGACATAGCCATGCTATGATGATTTTCTACACAATGTCTTAAATCCAAGCAAAAATTAAGGTTAGCTATACCTAGCCTTATGAGGTGAAGCCTCAATCAATTTTGAAAAGAATGATCGCTAGGTCCTTGTGAAGCTTCTCTTAAGTCTAATTTGGAAAAAAATTGTGTCAGAGTAAGTTATTGTTGAAATGGTTTCAGCTTAGAGTAGGCTAGAGCTTAGGAGAAGGAAAATTTGGATTGGAAACATCCTTTTGAGGATTGGGGAAGCTTTTGGAAAAAAATGAATTGGATTTTTGGTGGGGTTTATGCTAACCCAAAAAAGTGTCCTAATTTTGGGGTTGGAAATTAGGGTTTCTTGGTGAGTTTCAGAGGCTGAAACTATAAGGGATTATCTGCCTAGGAGATGGGAAAGAAGTCTTGTGTTAAGTTTTTCAGAAGTAAAGGTTTGTATCTATGGTTCACTTTATATGGGAGTGTCAAGTTGGCTCATTTATAGCTTTTAGAGGGTGTTATGGAGCTTGTAATTGATTTGAGAGGCTTGGTGGTGGCTCGTGATGGATGAAGGTAAGCTTTTTGATTAAGGATAACCATTGTTAAACCTTCCTGAGTCATTCCCATGATGAAGCTTGGATTAGGGTAAGGATTTAGTTATGGCATTGGCTTCATTCCATTTGGGAATAATGAGGTGGAGAGGGGGCCAATAAGTGAGCCAGCTTGAATTCATCCACCTCATCTTAGTAATTTGAGAAAGAATGACACATAACCTTCCTCAAAATGATTTTTTTCTTTGGTATAAAATGGTTGGCTCATGGGTTTGTAAGTAGGATACCCATATCATGATGAGTACTAATGGGTCACGGGTGACCCATTATCAATTAGGCAAAGATTAGATTTAATGTTTAAGTCTAATAAATGCGTTTAGAATTGCCATGGGCTTAAGTTGTCATGAATTAAGACCATGATTTTAGACTTAAATACTAAGTCTAATAAATATTAATTTTACCCTATATATGTAATTAAATGATTAATTAACTAAGATAATAAAATAATTTTACTAAAACACCACATTTTGATAAAAATGGGGGAGTTGACCAAGTTTGACAAAATTTGACCAGTTGATCAGAGTTGACCAACTAGGTCCCAAGGTTCATTATGATGACTCATTTGACCTTGTGATGGTTATGTCAATCATAGGTGTATTGGATTTGGTAACATAATTTGGTTTGACTATGTTGACCAAAAAGTTGGTCATGGTGGTCAAATTGACCATAAGGTGATGTATTGACTACAAAATGATCATTTGAGTCTATGGTTGACCAAATGGTCTAATTTGAACATTGGGTCAAATATTGACCCTTTTAATCAAAATTTGACCAATGGGGTCTATGGCTGATCAAATGGTCCAATTTGACCAATTTGGTTTTTAGGTTGACCAAATGGTGCAACTTGACCAATTTAGTGTTTCGGTTGACCAGTTGGTTCAGTTTGACCAATTTGGAGGTTGGGTTGACCAAATGGTCTTATTTGACCAATGGGTTCCCATGACCCTAAATTAGGGTTCATTATGATTTATGTGATCATCTTAATGTGTTATGAAGATTTGTGTTTAAAATTATTCACTCAGGTTTTATCCTAAATTTTAGGGCTTGTGAACCATTGATGAGATTTAGGGCCTGTTTGGGGTAGCTGCAGCTTATCCAGCTTATCCTGATAAGCTGCTTATCCTGATAATCTGGTGATAAGTAGCTGATCCGGGTAAGCTGTTTGTCTTTTTGGTTTGTGCGTTTAGAGAATAGCTGATTCTGGAATTATGACCAATCTGCCTCTGTTTTAGATAAGCTGCAGCTGTTTTGTTTGTGCGCTTTGTAAACAGCTTATTTGCATATTTTTTTATAAATTTACCAAACTTCTTAATATAATAAAAAATTTGATATATATGTGAAGAGTTTATAATTTGAAAATACAAAGTACTCTTAAAATTAAAGTTCAAAGGTTAATGCTTGAAAATACAAAATATTTATCACTTAAATATTTCAAATCACATCACAGAAGCATAGTGACCTATACAAAAGTGAAATACAACTTAAAACACTAATCAGAAAAAATTCTACACAGTAGACCATAAATGTCAACACAATTAGAGAAAATTTCCTCCTCTTCATCCTTATATTACAACACTACTTCCTTCTCTTGGTGCTTGTGATGATTAAAATGGGGGTTAAAACTAAAATCTCCAGGTGTTTAATGTTGGTCTTAGAAAGCCAAGCTAGGAAACTTCTCTAAAGATAGCCAAACCGTAAAAATTATTGTTTTTCATAAATCTTGTGCATCTAGCTCTGATTTTGTTGGGTATTCAAGGCCTTGCAGCGCCGGAATCTGTCTCAAGTCATCGTCTGAGTAGGAAGTAATGTTGTAACATGAAATAGTACATCAAGTCTTCTGTAAGATTTCAAAATATATATACAACTACGAGATACTAGAATCAATGATTCACATTATAAATCAATATTACTTTCTCTGATAGCTTAGATCCATCCTTACAAGTAAGAGGTCTTAGGGCCTGATAAGATTAATCTTTTCAGGCCGCTTTTATATGATTTATTCTTTATGATCTTTTATGAGAATTGCTCTTGCACTATCTGCAAGGCTTTTTGATCCCGAAACTACTTATATGCAACATTATAACAATAATTCTAATTATATTTTGCACTTATATTTCCTTATTTCACAAAAAAACCACAAACTTGATCTTGAAGAAAAATATGAATTTAACTTTTATTTTATTTATATTAGGATACTACACAAGTATAAGTATTGTTATCAAGTAATATAGGATTTTTTGATTAAGACCTGAATATTGAACCCACACGGAAGATATGGGATATGCACTTTTTGGAAAACTTTCTATTTTTAAGAAGATAATTATTTAAACTAAAGACATTTTAACAGTAAAGAAAGTTTAAATATTTTTGGTAATTTTAATATTTTGACAAAAATAGAACAAAATTATAAAGATAACTTGAGTTTTTGTAGAAGAAAAGCACTAAACATGAAAATATCTTTCTCGTATAATAATTCTAATGTGGAAGTATGCATATTGTATTGTGCTAAATAGGAGCAATAATATTCTTTATGTTTACTAAAGATGCTATAAAAAATATTGACTAATTTAAAGTTTGAATAATTCTGAAGACCGACTAGGCAAGGAATATACTAGCTCTCACTCTGAAGTTCCCTCGATTCCCTCCACCTAGAGACTAACATCTCATATCAGAACCTTAAATAATAAACCAAGTTGGGGGCTTTAACCTGTCACATTAAAGTCCTCTAACTCTGCACCCTTCAATGAATATTTCCATATTTATTTCCACTCAATCGTATGAACTACATTTTCATTCAAACAACCTGATTTTATTCTTTAAAATTATTGAGTGAAACAATACCAGCCCGTTTCTTACTTATTCTCACAACAAATTTTAACATCTGGGTTGGCCAAATCAAGAAGTAAATGAAGTGCATGGATTTAAATCATCACAACTTCTTCCAACATTAAAGATCAATACTCTCCACAAATTCCATTCAAAACTTAATTACTTATCATTTTAATAAGAAAGATAAAGAAAACAACTCAGAATCCATGGAGAAAACAAAACCATACTTTAGTTTAAAAGTACAAATAATTGTCAAACCAACAAGAAAACTCAATTAAAACAAAAAGTAGTTTAAAACAAAAATAAAAACATATGTCAAGTCCTCCACCAAACTCTTGAAGTTCCTTTGAATGTCTTCTCTTTTACAAAACTTTCAATATAAAACTAAAATAAAAATGATAAATATGTGATGCCTGAAAATCTCTCCAACTAACTCCCCAATTTTAGAACTTTCAAAACTTTCCTATTGCAATAATTTTCATCCATGGTGGTTGTAACCATCTATTAAACCAATAGGTGCCTCAAAAATCTCTTCAAAATTCACAAAAAAAACAAATTTACTCATCCAATAACTGCCACTAGCGTTTAAACGTGGGGCCTCTGGCGCTTAGGCTCGGCCTTCTCTGTTTAACTGACGCTTAAACGCTGGATCTGGCGCTTGGGCGCAAAAACATTTTTGCACATTTTTCACTTATTTTAAACAAATTTGATCCTTTCTCACTTCTTTAGACATTTTAACCTTTTTTACCTATTCCTGAAAGAAAAAAACAAAAATTTCTTGCATTAAAGTGCAATATCTTAAAAATAAAAATAAAAATGTCTAAAAACAATATATATTTTAGGCGTATCACCTTTCTAAAGAGATTCTTGAGGTTATGTTGAAATAAGAACTAACAGATTCAACCAAATCATATTCACCCAATTCATTCCACAATAAAAGACGAAAAAAATAATGCCAAAAATCAGACCCTTTGGAGTGGCATTTTCACTGGAAACTACAAACCGAGCAGCGGCAGAGGAGCGAGGAGTAAAAATAATAAGGGTTACCGGTGCGAAAAATTGCCGAAGATGGAGGGAGACGTGGATCAAGCAAAAAGATGGCTGATGCGATGTCGTGCGGGATCGAGGAGCTGCTGGTTGCAAAATTAGGGTAGAGGAGCTGCTCGTTGCGAAATTAGGGACGGAGGGCAATAGTTGTCTTTCGATAGAGGAGCCGCTTGTTGGGTAGGACCCAGCGATCCGCGTCCAATAGAAAGATCATAACAGAGTTTTATGAAAAATGGTAGAAATGTGATTTTCAAATAGGTGATAGCGTTTTGAAAATGCCACCGCTGCAAATAAGCTCTCCCAAACGCACCCTTAAGGAGTAAATGTTTGTAGACTTCCTTTTTCAGAAAAAACTATGAATGTCATTCAAAATGGACTCTTACAGAATTAAGGTCAACACCAACATCAATAGGTTTCATTTCTTGGATGTAGTAGTTCAAGATGGCTCTTTCTCATGTCCTTTCAATCAAGTGGTTAGAAGAAAGGAGGCGGGCTGAAATAAAATAATTTCAAGCATTTGAGGTGGCATTGAGCGTGAAAGAAGAAAAGTTTATATTATGATCATTTTGAATCTTCTAGGCTCCACGTTCATTAGTCAGGAATTTAGTAATCTGGTATGACTCTACTTCAGATGTTGTATAATCAGATAACAAATAATCTTTAGCAAAAGGCAAACCATACACCATCTTTTGTTCACTCAGAAGTAAACTCAACCCATTTTACTCGAATCAATAACTCATCTCATCAAATGCTTTCGAAAAATTAGCATAAAACTCTCGTACCACATAAATGACAACTATGATAGTGAAATAATAGAAGTTCTCCTTGTGTCGAGATACGATTACATTCTCAATGGCACCACCAGGTTTGTAAAAAACTTTGCTCGATAATGATCTTCCTTGAAAAATGCAAATTTGTTATAACAAATTTGTGCTTTAATGTTTATAAACTTTGCATAGAAAAAAACCTCTTTTCCTTTTCCCCACTTCGTCTTAAGAGCCATCTAAAAATTCAAGAAAAATTCAAACAAATTTTAATAATAAGATTAATGGATTCACACAAGTTCTTTAAAGTAAAAGTGGCTTAGATTCATGGATTTTTTACAGCACAATCCAAAAAATTTTTGTTTTCAGCTTCTACTCAAGATTTGAGAAAATCCATAGTAAAATCATAAAATAGCTTTTCCTAAATTGAAGATCTAACCATAAGAAGATGAAACCTGGTGGTGAAAACTCTGAAAGCATGAAGATTAGAGCACAAGGAAGAACCTTAAAACAAGTTTTTTTGAAAAGAAGAAGATGATGATGCTTAGGCATTAAGAATGAATTGGGCTATGTTTAAATCACGAATTTGAGGTGTTCTGGTGGATTCCGTTGAACCAGGGCCTAGGAGACCTATTGCGCTGAAGTTTGGCGCTAGGTGCCAGACCAAAATTTTTTATTTGTTTGATTTTCTTGCGTCACACAGCAAGTTTAAAGCCTCTAAAAAAAATTTTATCATTAATTTAACATTAAACCTAAAATTTATAATCTCTCCAACATCTTTTAACTTCAAATTATTCAATCATAATTTTTGATCCAAGATTGATTCCACCATTCTAACAAATGATTTTCACAAACATATTTTCTTTATTAATCACTAAGTGATAGTACCATAGACACAAAAATAGAATAGAACACAAGAAACTAAAAGAAACAAACACACATTCAAATTTTAAAAAACTCTGTACACGATACATCAATTACTAAAGTTGACACAAACTTGCACATAAACACTAGAATCCTTCCAAATATCAGTCCTTGTTGACCTCATTTTAGTCCCTCTTTTTCAATGTTAAATAGATTTGATCAAATTTGTGGAAGAAAGGAGGATGTGGAAAAACCTTAGCCATTTTTTTATTAGTCCAATTGCTTTCGCTATACATGGTTACTTCATAATCCTGATAGCATGACATGTGATTGGATTAGAGTTTCATCTGCTACTCTAAGTGCTCATACTGATGATAAAACTGATGTAACTTGTTGTGCGTATGAGATAGCTCCTCGTCAATCTTTTGTAATTTGCTCTTCATCCTTTCCAAGCTCAGCTCTATAAACCCATTAAAATAGGTTTGAGCATATTTGTGCAAAAACTTATTTCCATTGACCATACCAGTTTTTTTACTCTCCATAGATCCAAGAAAATGGATTAATGAACTCAAAATCCCTCTTAACTTCGTCTCTCAAGCCTAATTTTTGAAGTTTGGATGATTGCAGATGAAGATAGGGCTTTTTAAATAAAAAAAGAATAGGTATAAACTTAATTATGTGGATTTTCTTATGTCTAGAAATTGTGGAGCCTGGGCGCCGGATTCTGGTTCTTAGGCACCAGTTTTGGTGCATAGGTGCTAGTACCCTAGTAAGCACCGTTTTGCTTAACGACCAATTTTTCAAGTCCAAATCATATTTAATTCATCAAATAGAGTTTTATGTTTCTCTTTAACTCCCTAACAATCATAAATCAATCCACATAAATTATTGTGGGTTGCCTCCCACCAAGCGCGTGCTTTATCTTCGTCAGCCCGACGTATCCAAATGTTTTACTCTGACTAAGAAAGCATTAATATTTCTTTATGATAAGGCATGTTTTCAGCAATATAAGGTTTCAATTTTTATCTGTTTACTTTAATTATTTGTTCATTTTTCAGATCTTTCATATCCACAGTACCAAATGGATAAACTTTTATCACAACCAATGACCTCATTCATCTGGACTTACGTTTTCTTAAAAATAATTTCAATCCAGTATTATTTAACAAAACCACTTATACTGGCTCAATATATTTTTTGAAAATCTTCCAATCATTTCAAAATTTTATCTTTATTTTATAAATTGTAGCATTTTTATAAGATTTATTCCTCATTCCCTCGAGCTCATTTAATTACAAAAATAGTTTCTCACCGGCATCTTTTAAATCATAATTAAATACTTTTATTACCCAAAAACTTTATGTTCAAACTCAACGGGTAAGTGACAAGCTTTTCCAGATATGAGTATAAATGGTGACATTCTTATAGGAGTTTTATAAGTCGTCTTATAAGCCCAGACCAATTAGTTTTATTAGGATTTACAATTTTTTTCAAAATCCTCTTAGTTTCATGATTATATAGTTCTACTAAACCACTGGTCAAAGGTTTATAAGTTGTGGCAATTTGATGTTTACTTCCATATTTGTCCAATATTGTGCTGATTCTAAAATTCTTAAAGTGACTTCCCCATTAGTAAATCACTCTTGGCATTCCAAATCTGATAAAAGTATTTTTTTAAAAAAATTTTAAAACACTCGTAGCATCAAAATGGGGCAAAGCAATGGCTTGAATCCATTTAGACACATAATTCAGAGCTAATAGTATGTAAATTTTTTCTAAAGATGGTACAAATGGTCTCGTAAAATCTAAACCCTATACATCAAATATTTTAACTGTCAAAGTAAAATTTAGAGCCATTTCATCTAATTTAAAAATATGACGTACTCTCCGACATCAATCATAGGCTTTCACATATGTATTAACATCTCTAGACAATGTAGGCCAATAAAATCTAGAGCTTAAAATTTAAAATGCAGTCTTGTCCACTCCAAAATGTCCCCCAAAATTAGATTTATGACATTTTTGAATAATTTTCTAGGTTTCTGTAATTGGTGCACAGCTTCTAATAAATGTGTCAACATTTTTTATATAAATATGGGTTATCCCAAAAGTAAAATCTTGCATCTTGAATGAACTTTTTCTTCTGGTGGCTTGTTAGTCAACATGGTAAGATGTTACTAAGTAGTTAACTAAATCTGCATACCACAGTATATGCCCTTCAACAACAGCATATAGTTTTTCATTAGGATAATTTTCATGAATGTCATTAACAATGTTTTCATTATTTTTCTGCTTAAGTCTCAACAAAAGATCAGCAATTTGATTATCAGTGTCTTTCATATACATAATCTGGAAATCAAACTTTTACAAAAGAAGGACTCATCAATTAATCTTGGTTTCAAATCCTTCTTCAACATAGGATATTTAATAGTGAAGTGATTAGTATGCACAGTACATCTTACTCTGTTAAGATATGGTCTAAATTTTTTCAAAGCATATACTCTTACCATTAACTCATTTTTCAGTTTTTGTGTAATTAATTTAAGCTTCATCGAGAGTTTTTTTAACATAATATATAACTTTAAAAATTTTATCATATTTTTGTCCTGTAACAGCCCCAATAGCCTAATCACTTGCATCACACATTAACTCAAATGGTTTTTCCAAGTTAGATGAAGCAATGATGGGGGCAGTTGTTAATTTTTCCTTTAATAGTTTGAAGGCATACAAGAATTTTTCATAAAAATCAAAATTCAAATCTTTTTCTAAAAGATGGCATAATGTCTTAGAAATTTTTGAAAAATCTTTATTGTACCTCCGGTAAAACACAGAATGTCCCAAAAAACTTCATACGCATTTTACTGTTGTAGGAGGTTATAATTCAAGTATAACATGAATTTTTGCTGGATCTACTTTCATGCCATTTTCAAAAATCTTATGTTTTAACACAGTTCCCCCTGCTATAATGAATTGAAATTTTTCCCAATTCGGAACAAAATTTATTACTTCATAACATTTTAGAACCTTTGTTAAATGATCTAAACATGAATCAAAAGAGGTTCCATGAATTATGAAATCATTTATAAAAACTTATATTTCTTTCTCAATTATGCACACAAAGTATGCATCATACACAGGTGAAAATTTTCAGGTGAATTGCATAAACTGAAATGTATTCTTCTTAAAGAAAAAGTCCCATAAAGACTAGTAAATATAATTTTTTAATTGATCCTTAGGAGCAATTGGTATTTGATGGTACTCAGAATATCCATCTAAAACACAAAAATAGCGGTGCCAGGCTAGTTTATCCAATATTTGGTCCAGGAAAGGTATAGGAAAGTGATATTTCCTAATGGCAAACTATAATTTTTTATAATCAATACAAATTCTTCACTCAGTAACTTGTTTGTTAGAATTAATTCATTCATTTCATTAACGACTAATGTCACTTCTGCTTTCTTAGGAACATCGTGAATAAGACTAACCTATGAACTGTCTAAAGTTAGATAAATAATTCCTGCATCTAACCACTTTAAAATTTCTTTCTTTACAACTTCTTTCATAATTGGATTTAATCATCATTAAGGATTTGCCCTAGATTTTTCATTATCTTCCATTAATAACAGTTAAAGTTAGCGAGTTCCCAAAAAATGAAAATTTTAAATAAGTAGAGAGAACTTTTATCTCAAGTTAGGAGGTTTTTCAATAGAAGGAATCAGAGGCTTGCTATTCTCAAAAATATCTAAAATTTCAAAGTTTAATTTGAATACTCAGTGTTTATAACATTTGATTTGTCCTCTAAATCACTCTCAGTTTAGTTCTTTAGAGCTTTCTTATCTAATTTGGCTTCATCTATTTGATCTGATATGACTTCACATCTTCCTTGAAAATGATTAACAATCTTATAATCAATAATTTCCATTCTATATAATTTCCAATTCTTTCTTCTATCGGGATACTTCATTGATTTAATTAAATTAAATGTAACTTCTTGGTCATCACCACTCATGGTTAGTTCTCTTTTTTGCACATATATCATTCCAAGTCGGATTGTAAGAAAAGGTCTCCTCAAAATAATAGGAATTTCTTTATCTTTTTTTTTGTGTTTTGTTGGATTGATTCATTCAAAAAATGTTTTGAAAATTTTTATCCATCCTTGGGCAATTGTGTGTTTTCCAGTTATAACTAGGTATAGGGGTCCGCATGTGGAATTATACCTTATCCAAATAGCAACCGACATAGTTTAAGGATGTCATCCTTAAGACTAAGAGATGTCTTGATATCTGAAGGTTACAATTTTAATTTTTGTATTTGTTTTTTTTTGAAGAAGTCATTGATTGATTTTATGAATGTTTATTTTGAAAATATTGTTTGTATTATAAAAAAATAGTATTATTTTTGTTTGTTTGCTTTGGTTAGTTTGATTTGATTTTTTTGAACGGTTTTAGCCTAAATATGTTAGGATGGAAAACACATGGACTCACATCAAACCTAACGGGTGAATAGAGTTACTAGTTCAAGTTTTAAAGCATAAGGAATCACATTTAACTTAAGAGATAATTAAAGAGAAAGGCAACTTCAGGGAACATTACAATAAACATAAGGGAGATTGATTTAGTTGCCATTTTATTTACCAATTTTTGGCTTGAAACTTTTGTTTGATGATATGATTTCAATTTTTTAAAGTTATGTATTCTTTTAGTGAGTTTGTGATTTTTTATAGTTTCGTTGGGTATGGGACACACTCTAGAAAATTATACCTTGCCTAATAACAATAAGAACTGTCAAAAAACAAGGGTTTAAAGACTTATTTGTTTGAAAGTTTAAATTTTTTATTTAATTTTAGGTTTTTTAAAATTTTAATCAATGAGTTTTAGTTATGTTGGTTAATAAAAATTAGGGCAGTTAAATGACAAGGTCCAAACGAATGAAAATTTTGAAAGTTTTAACACTTTCTTTCTATTTTAAGTTTCAGATCAAGTTTTCATACCAACTATTTATGTTCTTATTTGATTTTAAGAAAGTTAATGTTTGATATTTTAAAATTTACCTGAGTTCAATTTCAATTAAGTTTAATCCTTAATAACAGAAGTTTTTTATAAAGATTTTGAAATTCACTAATTGTCAAACTCCCATTACAGTCATAAAAGTAAAATTTACTGAGTGAAATATTTTAAATTCCTCGTTTAGGATTGTGGCATTTTTCATTTTGAATGGATTTTATCGGAGTAGATTCAACATATATCAAGTCTAAAATTGACATATCCTTGTCATCAACCTTTTATAGTGTATATTTTTTGGGCATATCCCTTAAGCCTTGATTAATGTTGACACCAAATAAAATAACTAATTTTTGTTTCCTTTGGAACCTTGACCATATGAAGAAGAAGTGAAATAATAACATGGTTGTGTTGATAGCAATGATTTCTAATTTCTAATATCATCACTATTATTCTTATGTTAAATATAGCAAGGCCTATGGAGAGTTTGCTAATGGCTTTAATTTTTTTCCCAGTGGTGATATGTAACTTTATAACGTGGAAGCATTTGATTACATATGGAATCATTTGAGAATCATTGAAATATCTCTATTCAATCATTAGTTTATCACCAACATAATGTTAACATAACAAATTATCTTTCATACTCCTCAGCATTTACATGGTTGCTAACTTTAAGAAATGATGTTAAGATTCTTTTTAGTACAAATTAAGTTTCTAATCTAATTTAAATAATTACTTAGTGTGGACTGAGCCACAACTAGCTCTAATTCCCACACTTCAAAAATCATCTTTATGAACCAAGAAATTTCCATAGTCAACCAATCAATTTTAGCCTCATCTTAAACAAGGTTTAAAGATTCTTAAGGGATTATTGTATATACCAAATTGAGAATTTAAAGCTCCTTTCAACTCAATAAATAAAGAGTTTGTGGTCAGAAAATAAATTAGATAATAATAAACTCCTTGAAATTTGCATTAAATAATTAGCACTCTAAGACGTCATTGATTTTTAATAAATAAATTGTTGATTTGAATTATGAAACATGGTAAAAATAACGAGTTTAAGTAATTTTTTAAACTTCTTTCTTTTGATAAAAATCACTTTATTATTTTAGAAATTATTAATCTTGTTATGTTTGTAATATTCTAGTTACTCAATGGCTTTCCAATAGAGGAATTAGTAACTTCTTCAAGCTATATGGTTACTAATTTTAATCATTAAGTTACTTGACTAAAAATTTTTAATATAAGTGAACAATTTATTTCACTCTATATCTTTTACTAGGTATGTACTATTTTTCTTTTTTTTCCTCAAACTCTACTCATACTCAACGAATTTATGTGGGAAAAGCCAAGTGTTACAAAAGTGGCAATATTTGAGCTTTATCTAGTATAAATTTTTAGATCTTATTTTATAATTCTCTCTATAGTTTCTTATCTATTTTATTTTTACTTAAGTTGAACTGAGTTATGGAAGAATTTATTGATAGACAAATAGTATCTAACATTAAGTTTTTTGGTGAGCATTGATGCGGGCAGATTTAGTGTGTTTTTTTTAAATATTTTTTAATATTACCAAATACAAACGATAGTAAATATACAATTTAATCCCAATAAAATTAACTTTAGTGAAAATAATTTTATGTTATTAAAACCTTAAACCACCAAACCCCCTAAAAAAAATGTAAGTGTACGTATCACTCAAATAATCAAGGGCTCTAATGGAGTCCTAGATATCGATTTCACACAAAAGCTGAAAATGCTTATAGGTAAATGGTTATTATTATAATGAAAACTACAATTTAAACTATAGAATTAAAGTATGAAATTGGAATCTAGAGTAAATAAGTAAATGCTAAAAAAATGTAATTAAAATAATAAGGTAATTAAACTAATAGTTAAACTTTCAAAAGTAATCTTACAAAAACTAAACAATGTTTTTGTGACGAAGAGTTAAAATTTAAGAAAGCATCATTTCCCTTTACAATAATTATATGGATTGTTTAGACATTAAAATCATTTTAAAACGTATTTATATACATTATTTTGTTTCAAATAGGAGAAATCCTATTATTTACCCTTTTCCAAGTGCATAAAGAACATTAATTAATCCAGAGTTTGGTCTATAATTCCATGGTTAGGCTAATGGATACCGGCTGCCACTCCAGAACTCCCACTACTCCCTCACCTGAGGGCTAATAATCTCACATTAGTTTTCAATCAACCATACCAAATTGGGGATTTTAGTCCGTTAAATTAAAATCTCCAATTCTGCATCCAACAAAGTATATTTCACTTTTTTTCGCACTCAACCCCATGGATTAAATCCTTTACTATGGAATCAAACGAGATTCTCCTCATGTTGTAGAAATCATAATCCTTTTGGAATCTATGTTTCTCAACAGATTTTAACATTTCAGTTGGCCATATCAAAAAGGAAATGAAGATCGTATTTCAATTCATCACAAATTATTGAGGATTAAAATCGTATAAAAAAAATCAAATCATCATAAAACCAAATCTCATTGTAAGGAGAAGGATAAAGAAGACTACTCAGAATTTATGAGAAGGATGGGATAGAACACGGAGTTCATATATAAAAATAAGTTAACAAAATAAAGAAATAAAAGAACACAACTTATGTCACAATCTTTCCCAAACAAATCATTAGAAGTTCTCTTCAAGCACTTTCCCTCTTTACAAGCACTCTCAATTTTCTCTTTAAAACATAGTGAAGAGGACATCTCTTACCTTCCCTCTCCTCTTACAATCCTTGAAGAAAATATCCAAAGCCTTTGACTTTCTCTCTCTCTCTCACTCTCTTGCATTCTCCGAAAATCCCTCTTACTCGTCTCTCTTCCTCATGCACCAGACTTCCCTCTCTTTTGTTAGAGGCTACCCCACTCAAAAAAGAAATCTAAATTCCCCCCAAAATTCTATCCAAAATTCAGCCTTTTTGAATTCAAAAGACATGTCTATTGATCCGAGACATATCCCTTCATAAAAAATACCTTTCAAAGTTTTTAGATGCATTGAATCACTCCATGGGACGTTTAGAACAAGTATTCCTCTCTAAATTTGCGCAAAATTTGTTTCAAACCACCTTAATCCTTAAAAACTCATCTTAAGCTCTTCAGGCGCTGGCTTTGGCACTTAAGGCGCCAACCTGCTTAAAATCGCGCAATACTGGATTTTAGTGTTTCATGCGCCAAATCTGTCATTTCAGGCACCAGCTCACTGTCAAATGGAACTTCAAGCACAAATTTTGGCTCTTCAGGGACCAGCACTTTGTAAAGTGACGCTTCAGGAGCCAGTTGTGGTGCTTCAGGCACCATAATCCCAAAATTTGTTGTTTTGGCTCAAAATTTCATTCTTTTTCTGCTTTTGCTGCAAATGCATAAAATTAATATAAACGAAATGAAAACATGAAAATACCCTTTTTTAAAGTGCAATATTACAAAAAATAAGCATAAAATGTATACTTAGAATAACATATTATTTTGGTGTATCAAAATTCCACAAACTTAAGTGTTACTTGTCCTCAAGTAACACTTTTACTACAAAAAATATAACATAGAATAGAGATCAACTTATAACTTCTATACTTTAGTTTAATAAATAAAATAGTAAAAATTAAGAAAACTCTATAATAACCTTGATTCAAACTCTAAGTCTAAGATTTCTTACTAATGAAATTTAAGATTTCTGAATCTTTATTATTTTCAAGAAGAATTGTAATTCGTCATATCAAGGATACTTAGACATTCATATGAAAAAGAGCATCATGAAAAATTTAATTGTAATGTTGCTAATACTCCAATACAAATTTAGAAAATGTAATAAACCTTTTTCCTTAAGTTTATTCAAGTGAATGCAATTTTTTATTTCGCATCTCTTCAAGCTTGTCCTCGCTCATTTTTCTTTTCTTCTTTTTTTTTCTCTTTTTTTTAATCAAGATCTTTTCAATCTTTTCTTTTCTTTCTTTTTTAATTGATGATTACTATATCTGGATAGTTTTTAATAATTTTGAACTTCACTATCCACTTCTTAAAGTCAAAACCTGTTTCCTTTCTTCACTATATAAATTCATATTAGTTTATGATTTTTCATAAAGTTTCAATATTTTCTTCTCACATGAAACTCTAAAATTCTTAATATTTCAAAAATACAATTTCCATTACTTTAAATAGAAAAAAATAGTCTTATCTTATCATACCTAACATCTTTAACTTAGAATTGATCTTCGTTATTAAAAACTTTTACCTAAATTTACCATAATATTTACAAACATAAGTATACTTATTTAAAGATAAATCTTATCATTCCAAGTCATGTTAAATTAATTTTAAAAATTTGGTTAATTGAGGACAAATAAAATTTTGCTTACTTCTTTTGAAAAGAAATTTGTCTTTCCCCGAAACTTAAACTTTTAAGTAATTTAAAAAATTTTTTAGTACAAACTTTAGTAGGTGAAAGAAAACAATAAATGCATGAAAATAAAAACTAAGTTGTAGAGGATTTTTGAGTATAAAAGTTGTCTCAGCCTTCTACAGGTACTAACGTTAAAAATGCACACAGGCTTTAAAACATTAAATGAAACATAATATATTTTAAAGAATTTGTTGAGAATTAAAAATAAAAACAAAAATTGAAAATAATAATAATGTAGAAAAGTAAAAATCTACATTTACAATTACAATTTAGGTCTACAACACATCATTAAAATGAAAGTTCTTACCAATACTGTTTTAAAATGACAACAAATAACCCATAAAAATAACAAACAAACATAAAACAAACTAACTCCTATGATAATAATCTTCAACGCCTTTTTCATCATCATCATCTTCTTCTTCTGCTTCTTCTTCATCGTCATGATTTGGAGCATAAGGAGTGAAGCTAGGGCAAGTTGGAACTTCCACATCATACTCACCCCTATAATATCGAACCATCACCTCCTCATAAGCTATATCATGTTGAACTCTCCTCTCCTTATATTCATCATTGTAAGCAATCCTTGCTTCAATTCCTCCAATATTTTTCATGCATATTCTCATTCCATTTGATGAATCATGATTTTCTCCATAATATTTTCAAGTGAAGTAGAGCATGAAGTAGATGCCCCTGCTGCTGATGTAGAGGGTGTTTCACTACCTCCACTTTTGAACTGAACAAATGAAGTAGAATTTCCTTATCTTCCTCCACATTTAAAACAATAAAATTCACAGGAAAGATAAATGTATCAACTTTTATCAAAACATCTTCTATAATTATTTTAGGATAGGTAATCAAATGATCAACTAGCTGAAGAGTTACAGTTATAGGTGAAAAATCTCATAAACCTAACCTTTTGAAAATTGATAAAGGCATAAGATTAATATTGGCTCCTAAATCACATAAAGCTCTTCCAAAAAATCTTTTGCCAATAGCACAAGAAATTGTAGAACTTCCAAGATCTTTTAGTTTTTAAGGAAACTTTTTCTTAACTATCGTGCTACACTCTTCACTGAGTGCAACGGTCTCATTATCTACCAACTGTTTTTTTCTTTTAAGTATTTCCTTCATGAACTTCACATAGCTTAGTATTGGTTCCAAGGCTTCAATAAATGGATTCTTTATTGTCAATTTCCTCAATATTTCATAAAATTTTGAAAATTGACTATCTTTGTTTTTCTTCTTCAATCTTTAAGGAAATGGAGGTGGTGGTATTTCTATAGTAATTTTCATTTGTTTAATAAGATATTCTAACTTAAAATGAAAATCTTAACAAGATTTTTCATTTTCCACCTCATCTTTCAACTTCAACTTCCACTTCTTTTGGAACTCTAGTTTCCAATTTTTTTCTACTTCTCAATTGAATAGCCTTAATTTTCTATTTGTTCTGATCTTTATGATTTACTTTAAAATAATTGCACAACATTCCTAGAGATCTATTGCTAAGTGCAGTAAAAATACTTCCTAATAGATGTCTGAGAATAATTCATTTTGTATTAATCTATCTTCTTTGATATAACACTTATCTGGACATCTAACATAGATATTGCATCAGAATGATGAATACTAGCTACACTTTTTTGATTTACTCTATCGAAGGGCCATTAAAAATTATTAATAGCTATCTCTTCAATTAAAGTATATGCTTCATCAAATGATTTTGAATTAATGATCTACCAGCAGCAGCATCAATTATTGATCTAAGAGATCCAACCAATCTATTATAAAAAGTTTGAATTATTAATCAATATGACAACGCATGGTGTGGACACTTTCTAAGGAAATCTTTACATCTTTCTCAGACTTCATAAATTGATTCCCCTTTAAAGTGACAAAAAGATGTAATATTGTTTCTAAGCTTAGCATTTTTTGAGGGTGGGAAATTTTTTAATAAAAATTTTTGTGATAAGTCTCCCCAAATTCTGATAGATCCAAGTGCTAACATGTTTAACCACATCTTAACTTTATCCCTTTATGAAAAATTAAAAATTCTGAGTCTGACAGAATCATTTGACACTGCAACATATTTAAAAGTAGCACCCAAACTGATTGTTTTGTACCATTTGGATAATAGCTGGTTTAATATCAAATGAATTGGCCACTACAGCAGGGTTTTGTATATTCCAATGAGTTTCATCTGTTATAGAATTAGCATAATCTCTTAAAGGTCTCTGATGATGATCATTTTCTTTTTTAGCATTACTTAAATTACAAGCCATTTTGTTAAAATGTTCTATCTTTTTTTGTTGTTTCTGAATTTTTTGAATAGTTCTTTCTAACTCAGAATCGTAAGGTATTAAATCTTCAGATCTTACACTACACATAAACAAACACAATAAGTAATTTAAAATAAGCAAACACATTAAATTATGAAAATATTCTAATTAAACTACAAACAAACACTTTCTTTCCTTTTAATTTAAATGAAATAATTTAAATTATAAAATTACTTACTACTACTTTTGGTTTCTTCCCCGACAACGGCGCCAAAAACTTGATGCAGAGCTATTTAGTGTAACAATTTTGCAAATACTTTTCAATATTATAAAATTACATTCAATATTGCAAATATTTTTCAATATTACAAAATACACATGACAAATACAATAATAAATATGTAATTTAATCCCAACAAAAATACCATTAGTAGAAATAGTTTTATCGTTTAAAAAATGCTTAAACTGTCAAAGCCCATAAAAATAACACAAAATTATGTATCGCTCAAATAATAAAGGGCTCTAATGAAGTCCTAGATATCGATCTCATAATGAAGTTGGAAATGCTTATAGGTAAATTCTTATGATTATAATAAAAACTACATTTTAAATTATAAAGTGAAGTAAGAAATTCAAATCTAGAGTAAATGAGTGAATGCTAAAAAAAATGCAATTAAAAGAGAAAGTTAATTAAACTAAATGCTAAACTTTCAAAAGTAAACTTGCATAAACTTGCGTAAACTAAGCAATATTTTTGTGACGAAGAGTTTAAATTTAAATAGGAGCAATCATATTCTTTACCCTCTTCCAAGTTCATGAAGAACATTGAGTAATCAAGAGTTTTGCCCGTAATTCCTTTGTTAGGCTGGGAGGATACCAGCTGCCACTCTAGAGCTCCCACTATTCCCTCAACTCATGGCTAACAATCTCGCTTTAGTTTGCAATCATTTCGACCAAATTGGGGATTTTAATCTGTCACCTTAAAATCTCTAATTTTGAATTTGACAAAGTATATTTCCGTATTTATTTGTACTCAACCCCATGGATGATATATTTTCTCATGGAATCAAATGTGATTCTCCCCTACGTTGTAAAATTCATAGCCCATTCGGAACATATGTTTCAAAATTTAACCTTTCAATTATCCAAATAAAAAAGTAAATGAAGCTCAGAGTTCAAATCATCACAAACTTTTTACATTTAAAATCGTATAAAAAAAATCAATTCTTCATAAAACTAAATCTCATTGTACGGGAGAAGGATAAAAAAGACTACTCAGAATTCATGAGAATGATACTACAAAAAACAAATTTTTATATAGAAACAAGTTTATAAAACAAAGAAATAAAAAAACACAACTTATCTCACAATCCTTCCCAAAAAAATCCTTAGAAATTCTCTTTTAGCACTTTCCCTCTTTACAAGTGCTCTCAATTCTCTCGTAGAAAGGTAATGAAGAAAAAATCTGTCACCTTCCCTCTCTTGTTACAATTCTTGAAGAAAATCTCCAAGCCCTTGACTTTCTCTCTCTCCCTTGCCTTCTTTGAAAATCCCTCTTACTCGTCTCTCTTCCTCATACGCCAGACTTCCCTCTCTTTTATTCGAGGTTGCCTCACTCCAAAAAGAATTAAAAATTCCCCCCAAAATTCTGTCTAAAAGTCAACCCATTTGAATTCAAAAGTCATGTCTATTGATCCAAGAGACATATCTCTTCATAAAAGAACCTTCCAAAGTGTTTAGATGCATTAAATCACTTAATGTGGTGTTTAGAATAAGTGTCCCTCTTGAAATATGTGCCAAATTTGTCCCTAACTGCCTTAATCGGCAAAAAGTCATCCGTGGCACTTCAGGCGCTGGTTCTAGCGCTTCAGGCGCCAACTTGCTTAGGACACCACCGTTCTGGGTTTTGGTTCTTCAGGCGCCAGCTCTCTGTTAAATGACATTTCAGGCGCCAATTCTGACACTTGAAGCGCCAACTCTCTGTAAAGAGGCGCTTCAGGTGCCATAATATAAAAATTCGCTATTTTGGATCCCAATTTCATCTTTTTTGCTATTTTTGCTCCTTTTTTGCTATGCTATTTTTGCTCCAAATGCCTAAAATTCATATACCTGCAACAAAAACATGAAAATACCCTTCTTTAAAGTGCAATATCACAAAAAATAAACATAAAATGTTCACTTAAAAAAATATATTATTTTGGTGTATCAAGCTTCAATGTATGCCCAAAGCCTAAATTGATTTTTAGACAAGTACATAGGAAGTATAAAATGAAGAATTAGGCAACGATGCTTAATAAACTGGGGAAATTTTAATGAATCTGGAGAATAATAATATATTAACATTAAGGAATTATTTAATATAGAATAGATACATCAAGATGAATTGGCCAAACTTATTTTAAACTTGCATATCCAACTGACCTCTATCACAATCACCCAAACTCAAAGTCTGCCTGGCAACTTTATTAGAGTAATTAATCAACAACAACAAACTATTTAATTATTAATTTGCATTCATAAAAAACATTCCTATAACTTTTTTTGTAAATATGGAGTATCACCTTGAAATTTCTAAAGAATCTTTACCACTTTATAAATAAGGGATGGTGGGAAAAGCCAAAGGTTATATAACTCATAAGGATATAAAATAGGCTACATATGTATACCTTGTTGCCTAATTTGAAGAGGAAGAACAAGCTCTAAGAAGCAAACATATTGGTAAAAATAAAAGTGATGCATATTTTAGTATATTTTGTTCTCCCAACGATCCATTATTTATACATTTGGAATGAATTTTGAGCATACATAAATGATTGTATAAGAAAATAAATGAGAGAAAAGAAAAAAATAGGACCCATAAAATGCAATAAACTATAATAAGGATGTTGCTAATGAGCTCAAATTAATAATCAAACAGTTTGAGGAAGTTGATTTTCTTGTGACCATTTTCTAGTAGCTTAAGCACTTGGTTGAATGTTTAAAATGATTTTGTTGAATTCTCCCTAATGTCTTTGCTCCATATCCAAGGGATTTTTTCATGTCTTTTAACCTGTTTAACTTGAACACGAGTGACAAGTTCACAAGAGCTTAACTTTCATGTTTTGTTTGAACCTCGCTATTGCGTTCACTGTTATAATATTTTTGGTATACACTTCACATATAAGCAAATATTATAAGCCTATTTCTATGCAAATTGATTAATTAAATTAACTAGCACTGCATATAATAGAAAAAATAAAATTTATGAAACTTGTGAAGAAAAAGAAAAACAAATAGAGTTTTGTTGTTCGAAGTTGTTCAAGGAATAGAACATGGATGTGGAGCTCCCTTCAATCCAAACAAGCTCTTAAGACTTGCCAATAGCTCCTTGGTCACGAAACCCGCAAGTCTGCCCCATATTTCCGATATATTATTTTTACACCATTGTTTGATGCCAATTTGAGGGATTTTAACGAAACAGAATTGTGGAATTCCTAACCCAGCAGCAATAACAAGCCCTCAAAGGCCTTACTTTGGATATCAGGGAGCTCTATACCCAGATTTTAGTACTTCGTATCCAAATTATTCTACTGAATTTTACTGCGTACCTTTGTGTCAGCCACGAAGCTAATCCCAGTTATCAGCCACATTAAAACCTTGAACAACGTGGCACTGTAACAATGGCAATGGGAACGTGAATTTATACTAAGTTGTGGGGAAGGCAAATTGGTATTTTTTATTGAAATTTAATGTTGCTGTGTTATTGAGCACTTAATTGTCGGCTGGCGCTGACAAAAATCATAATTGATTTGGAATAACGATGGGAAAAATCTAAAAGATATCATTCTACACTAAAACAAATGCTCATGATTTTGTAGCTTAAAATATAGTTTAAATTTGAAGAAGTGAATGTGATGTGCGATAAAATAACAAACATTATTAAATAAGTAGCAAAAGATGTGCTTAGAGAATCAAAAGAAAAAGTATTTACAAATAAAAATAATTGGTGGTGAAATAATAATGTGCAAGAAAAGATAAAATATAAGTTATGTTATAAAAATTGGTTTAATTGTAAAAGCTTAGAGAACTGAGAAAAATATCAAACGGCCAACAGGGAGTCTAAAATAACAATCTGTAAAGCTAAAAATTCTGTTTTTAAAAGATTTTTATAATAGAGTAGATACTAAGGAGGGTGAAAAATATATGTATAAACTAGTCAAACAAAGAGAAAAGAAAAGTAAAGATTTAACTCATGTAAAGTGTATTAAAGATGAAAATCAAAAAGTAGTTTTCTTATAAAAAAAATTCAACATAGGTGGGTGAGTTACTTTGATAAACTTTTTAATGAAGTTTCTGAAAATACGATCGACCTTATTGAGTTTAATATTTTGAATAATAATAAAAAGTTTCATTTTTACCGTCGCATTAGCAAAAAAGAAGT
>NW_018164978.1:69147-74324 GCF_001263595.1 Phalaenopsis equestris | reverse complement strand
TTATGCCTGGCAGGTCTACTATGGAAGCTATACATTTATTGAGAGGTTTGATGGAGAAGTTCAGAGATAATAAGGAGAATCTACATTTGATTTTTATTGATTTAGAAAAAGCTTACGATAAGGTTCCAAGAGATATCCTTTGGAGAGTTCTCGAGAAGAAATGTGTTGATATTACTTATATTCAAGTCATTAAAGATATGTATAATAGAGATGTTACTTGTGTTCAAACTGTAGGAGGATTGACAAATATTTTCCTATTTCTTCTGGATTACATCAGGGATGGGCTTTAAGCCCATATTTTTTTGCTTTAGTTATGGATGGTCTTACTGGACATCTATAGGAGGATGTATCTTGGTGTATGGTTTTTGCTGATGATATTCTTCTCGTGGATAAAACGGGAGAAAAAGCCCAGGAAATACTTGAATAATGGAGGTCTACATTGGAGTCTAAAGGCCTTCGTTTAAGTAGAACTAAAACTGAATATATGGAATGTAATTTTAGTAGTAATAGCTCTAGTGACAGCCTTCATTTAAGTAGAACTAAAACTGAATACATGGAATGTAATTTTAGTAGTAATAGCTCTAGTGACAGAAGTGTGACTTTGGGTGATCAAATTATTAAAATGTGTGAAAGATTTAGATATCTTGGGTCCATTGTCCAAAGCAATAGTGATACAGATGGGGATGTTAATAGTAGAATTCAAGTTGGATGGTTGAAGTGTAGGAATGTTTCGGGCCTTTTGTGTGATAGAAAAGTATCGCTAAGTCTGAAAGGAAAATTTTATAAGACGGTGGTGAGACCTGCAATGCTCTATGGCGCTGAATGTTGGCCTTTAAAAGAGAAGCATAATAATAAGTTTAGTGTTGTCGAGATGAGAGTGATTAGGTGGATGAGTGGCTTTACACTTAGAGACAAAATGCAGAATGAATATATTCGTGATAGGGTTGGTGTACCTCCTCTGACAGACAAATTTCGAGAAAGTCGTTTTAGATGGTTTGGTCACATTAAACGTCAAAACGTCACGTCAACCATCTGATGATCTGATTAGGAGAGTAAATGTTTTAGATTCGACTTGTGTTAAGAAAGACAGAGGTAGACCTAGGAAGACTTGGGCTTATTGTATTAAAAATGATCTTATTTTACTAGAACTAAATGAAAAAATGACACTAAATAAGACGCAATGGAGAAAAAGGATTCATGTAGCCGACCCCACGTTGTGGGATTAAGGCTTTGTTGTTGTTGTTGTTGTATAAGGAGTATGAATTTCAGAGAATAAATTTCACGGAAAAGGTATTGCATTTTGCTTTAAAAACAGCCAATTATGTTAGTGTGAACTTTGATAAAAATGCAAGTTATAAATCTTGCTTAGTCTCACATTAAATTAAATAATGTCTTGATGAAACAATGCCCATAATTTTTTCTGTAAATGAAAATTATTGAGATTATAATAAGAAGTTATTTTTTTTTCTTTTAAGACTGCGATTTCTCAAGTATTAAAAAAACTTAAAATTATTTTGGATCTTGAAATTGCCGAGAGTTTATTTGATTATTTTTCGTAAAATCCGCTATTATATTATCATTTATTTAAATTACGGAGATTGTGACAAAGAAATAAATATTCTAATATTCGGCGAAAGGAATGCATGGTCACGGCGATTTGCACGTTAATTCCTTCGCGAAAGTTATTTTTTTTTTTTATAATATTAAACTAGTTTTAGTACGACCATAGCTAGGCATTCTCTCCATGGTGTGCGCAAGGACAAATCGGTTGGTCCTAGCAACCATACTCGGCCAGGATTTCTTCGACTGATTAGGAAAATTTTGGTTTAAATCATTAGATACTGAAAATATTTTATTAAAATAAATGGTCATCTTTCCTAGGATTTATTGTGATAGTTAAAAACAATGATCATAATTATACGAGGATATCCTAATAAAAATTTTCAGGGAAAAAATTAGTTCAACACGGTAGGCATTTTTAGGTTGCATGTATAAAATGAATCACATAATATTTTATTTGGAAAGATAAGATAATAATTGTACATTGAAAATTTGATCACTAGAATTCTGAGGAAATCCAATGGACGCATTAGGAAGATATCAAATGATCGCATTGAACAGTCAATAGCTAGAGATGATAAACATCATTCCATTCGATTGGATAATGGGCGGACAATAGAAAAGTATATCAAAAAAGAGAAAATTTTGTGCATCTAATACGAGGGGCCATGGTGCGTCATCAATCCCTTCAACCATATTATGGAAAACTGTCAATCAAACTAAGGTGATGCACCCTCTAACTGATGTCATATATATATTATAAAGATAAAAGGTCTCTAAGAAGTGTTCTCTATAGAATGTCGCTTCAAGTCCTTCTAGCTGACCGAAGAACTCTCAGTCAACTGATAGCATTTTTTGCCGACCAAACAATTTTTCAGGAGATGGAGTTTTAAAATCGAAGAGTCATTAATACTCTGCTTCAAGCTATTATGAATATGAAACAACGCTAATGACACTTACGAATATTAAGGGATCCTAGAGCCAGTTATATGCCTTCTCAAACTTTGCAACTCTTAGAAGTGTTGACTATCCTGCAATACACTAGGGATTCGGTCCTCATATGGTTCAATTGACTCCCAATAGAAATTATCTCTTCTTTCGGTGAGTCCAGAAAGCTATTCACAGCACAGTTCGGTGTTGCCCAAAAGCTGAGCAAGGACTCCGAAGCTTTATGGCAAATCAAACAAATGTCGGTTGACAGCCCATGTCCATACATCACTCGACTTTAGAATGTGATGCTAGAAGTACAAAACCTGAAGCCTGTGATAGCAAAGGTTGCCTTAACGCAAGAGCTAAGAAGTGCCCAATTTAAATACTTCATGGGTTTACCTAAACCTTATCCATGGTTAAACATTTGGAGTTGTTCAATAATGATATTAAGGCGGAAGAATATGTCAACAAGCCTATTTCAAAAGGAAAAAAATTTGACTTCGCTCATAAAATGACGGGTGACAATGACTTTATATATGCTTAAAAATATAAGCATTTAATACTACTGCTAAAAGAATTAATTCCTCAGCAACTGCACCAAAAACTTAATAGCAATTATACATTCGATAAAGATGTATGTATAAAATATTAAATAATTGTAAAGTCACACTTATCAACGCAAGTATATGTATCGCTAAAGTAATATAGGGCTCTATTGGAGTCCTAGATATCGATCCCACGGGGGTAATATTAGAACTACAAACTAAGATTTTAGAAAAGCAATACTTAATCGCAACAATAGAATTCAAATTGCTTATCTGTCACTAACAGACAATTGAAATAAATATGTAATTTTAATAACTCTTAAATAACTAATTATACTAAAATGGTTTTTAATGTGATATTCAATATATAAGAAAGCATCATTTTCCTTGTTAAGAAATTATAGTGAATGGATAAACTGAATCAGTTCTAATTGTATTGTGCCAAATAGGAGCATACCTATTCTTTACCCTTTGGTCCAGGCAAAAAGAACATTGACTAATCCTACGCTTGTTTACTGAATCTGCGGCTAGACTGGGATGATACTGGCTCTCACTTCGGAGTTCCCACGTTTCCCTCGCCTGAGGGCTAACATCTACACTTCAGCACCCAAACAATAGAACCAAATTGAGGATTTTAGTCTGTCACTCTAAAATCTCTAATTCTACGCCCGAAAATTTTATTTCCTTATTTATTTGCACCCAACTTCCAAGAGCTTTGACCACCCTAAACCTTGGATGTAATCTTCACTTTAGTTGTAAAACTCAACATATTTTAACAAATTAATTGGCTAAATTAAAAGTAAATTAAGATCGAAGTGAACAGATCATCACAGTTTCTTTAACATTTTCATGGCTCAACTAATTCAAATCACCATTTCACAAATCTCAAGATAAGGAGCAAGACAGAGAAAACTACTCAGATATCATGAGAAAAACACAACAAAACTAGGAATTCATAAATAAAAGCAAAGTTATACAAACTACAACAAGTAATAAACTTATCTCTGATTTCTTCCCAAGCAAACTCCTCGAAGTTCCTCTGAATCTTTTCCTTTCTTTACAGCACACACAGCACACAGAATTCCTCTTTTTGAAGCGGCAAGAAGAAAGAAATCTCTCACTTTCCCTCCACTCTTACTATCTCTCGAAGAATTCCTCACAATTTTGACACTCTAGTAAATTCTCTACACACTACTGGAATCACTCTAACCTCCAGGACCCTCTCTAACTTCCAGGATCCTCTCTAATTTTTGGCCAAAATCTTCTTTTAAAGTTTTGGATGAGTTTTCCCAAGAGTTGCCTAAGCACCCCTCCAAAATTTGTCCTCATCCAATGCATTGCTGGACATAACCGCCGAGCTCACCGTCGGCTGCCTCGAGGGCGACGTCGCGGGCCTTCTAAATGAGAATGAAATCTGGAGTCTCGGGAAAAGTCCACCGTCGGCGTCGTTGGGCTCACCGTCGGCGCCGTTGGGCTTACCGTCGGCGCCCTAGTTCTAATCTTCTCATTTTGGTCATTTTCGCTCCAAATTTGCTCCTTTTTGCATCTTTTTGCTCCAATGACCCTAAATCATTATTCCTGTAACAAAACATCAAAAATACCTTTCTTTAAAGTGCAATATCATCTAAAACAGTGTAAAATAGATATGAAAATCTTAACATACTTTCATTTGGTCAAAATCCCCCAAACTTAACTATTACTTGTCCTCAAGTAATTTTAGTACTATATAAAATTTATGATCTATTTTAGTAAAGTTTCAATTCAGAAATATTATAAGTTTGATTTAGTTAAATATCATAGTGAAATTATTAAAGAAGTTGATTAAACTTTGTCGCCACAAGATTATCTAGTCATCAAGTTTAATCGTTCTAGCCTTCTATTTATTTCAAGAATGAATATATGTTGTAATATTAAGTCACTTAGAATATTTAGATGATAGGAACTTCATGAGAACACTACTAGTAAAAGATCTATTTCATAAATATAAGTTCAGGAATGTATTTAGGCTTTCCCTTTAGGTAGGTCCAGTGAAGCCAATTTTTGATTAGGCATCTCCTAAAGCTTCTCCTCACTTTTATTTAGTTTTTCTTTCTTTTCTCTTTTTCATTTGGATTGCTTTCAATTGCTTTCAATCCTATATAT
>NW_018164978.1:65595-69123 GCF_001263595.1 Phalaenopsis equestris | reverse complement strand
AATCCTTTCTTTTTCCTTTTTCAAGTGAGGATTACTATATCTGGATAGCCTTTAATGATTTTGAACATCACATTTCTTTCCATAAATTTGAAACTCAAAGCATTCTCTTACCTTATAAATAGTTCATAGCTTTTACATCATTGAGCCCCAATCTTTTCTTCTCAAATGATTTTCCAAATTCTTAATACCTAAAAATATAAATTCCTTTACCTTAAATAGTTAACTATAGTCTTCATCTCTTATACTAAATATCTTCATCTATAAAATTAATTTTTATTACAAAAATATTTCTTTAAATCTACCATAATATTTAAATAGCTACAAAATACAGTTACCTGAATTAAATTCACTACATAAAATCATATTAATAATTTTTTGAAAATATTTAAATAGAGGACATCTAATAGTTAATCTTTTTCTTACCTCCCCCAAACTTAAATTTTTCAATATAAAATGATACAGGTGAAAAGAAAAACTGTAAATATAAATCATACCTCAGTATTTTAGGCATTTTCATCATTCTAAATTTTTTTTGCAGTCCTTCTCAAATTTTCTACTTCACCTGGTCTGTAACATTAGGAGTTTTCTACGCATATAAATCATTAGAGAAATTGCTGGGTAATGAAATTTTGAAATAAGTACAAAACTAAAACATTAAACAAACAGAATAATCCACTAACACAACCACAATACTAAACAAAACAATTACGATTAAAATGCAAAATAAAAATCACATTACATTACAATTCACAAAGTACTAATCAACATCCATTATACTACACATGCAAATGTTAACTATCACACTAACTTTATAACAAAAATTAAAAATTATCTAATTAAAACATAAAAATAAAAATGAAAGTACAAATACACACAAACATCCATTTCTATTATAAAAGATTACAAAAATAAAAGTACAAGTACATCAATTACATTCAGATATCAAAATCCCTAACTATGTCTTCGTCTCCTTGATCAGGAAGTGGATTGGGTTGATACTGAGAATATCGGGGGCACTCAAGAAAAGTAACATCAGGCTCACCTCTGTAGTGTCAGGCCTGAGCTTCATAATAAGCTATCTCAAAATTTGAACGCCTCTGAAAGTACACACTATCATAATCATGTCGACGTTCTAAACCTCAAATCCTTTTGTTTATTAATTCTTTACTATTTTGGTGCAAGGTCAACTCATTCACCAAATCAATCAGAGAAGGGGAGCTAGAAGGTGGAAGGCCATAACTCGTAAAGGGGACATCTCTACTAGTAGAAGATTCTTGACTTCTACTCCCAGTTCTCCATTTTTCATGGGATTCATATGTCTTTAAATTAGCTTTATTGATGTGCTTTATAAGGTAAACCCATTCTTCATCACCTCCAGCTTCCACTGCAGAAAGTTGGCAAAGTGCATAAATGAGGCCAGGATGTCCTAAACCTCCACTTGTTTCACTTCTTGTCGTAGTCAATATATTCTTAAAAATAATCCTCCCCACATTTATATTTCTATTGTTCTGAATATAGAAATTCAGAATAGCTCTGTCTCTAGTTACCTCACTATGGTGATAAGTCGGTGACAGAGTAGAGAAAATAAAATAGTGTCACGCTTTAGAGGTGGCATTTAACATGGAAGCAGAAAAATTTACTCGTTCTCATTGCTTAATCTTCCACGTTCATTTCCCATCAGTGAAAAAGTTAACACATCATTCAGGGGGCCTTCCATCATACTGAAGGTTTCATAATGGCAGTTGTAAGAGTCTAGGACTTTGTAAAAGGTGTTAATGCGGGCGGCATTAAATTCAACAGGAAATCCCTGCACTTGAACGATTTCAATTCAGAATAGAACACGTTGGCATAGAACTCTTTCACAATATTTGTAGTTTTATTTGTGGTGTAATAGAAGTTTTCCCACTTTCGCTCGGTAATAACTCGTTCAATTTCTCCTCCCGGACTCTCAAAAACTCAATCTTGTATACATTTCTTTCCTTCAAATACTGAAGTAAATCTTGATTGAGCCTTCACATTGACGAAGCGAGACTCAATGAACTCAAGTCGTCTTTTTTGTCATGGAGCCATTTCAATCTAATCACAATTATAGAAAATTCAAAAATATACTTCAAATATGCAAATAATGGCTTCCAAGAGTAATTCTAAGAGTTCAACACTAAGTTCCATGAATTTCTTCCCAATAATTTCTTCACATTCTCAAATTATTCAGATCTCCACAATGCGATCTCCTCAATGTGGAATAAATCCTTGGTGAAAATCAAATATTTTTAGTTTGGAGTTAAGCTCTTACATAGAGATGATCAAATCCTATGTTTAAATTCCTTGGAATCGCCTCCCAATCCAAGATCTCTCAAGCCTTAGGTCAAAAATTGCATTTTTTAGAGGAAGGGGATGATGAATAGTGGTGGTTGACTGGTCAAAATCACAGTTAAAGGTGTTTTTTCGAGATCTCGCCGTCGGCGGGGTATTCGGCGCTGTCGGCTCGCTCTATTGAAATTATATCCTTAGTCATAGGAAAAGTCTGCCGTTAGCGGCGTCGAGGGCGTCGTCGGCGGGCTCTATTGATTTGGTTCAATTTCCGGATTTTTGTGATTTCAATCAATTACAAGCCTCAATGACATTCGTTCAATCATTATAGACATAATTTTAAGTTATTAAATGATGTACTTATTACAAATAAACTTTCACAACGCAAAACATCACAATTATATATAAATTCTAAGAGTTACAATATACGTTACATAACACACCCAAGTTTGATATTTTCTCAACCTTAATACATTAATTCAGCGTCGCAATCCAAACCACAACACTCAAAACACTGAAAAAAAACATCCTATGCTCAGTCTCAACTATACAGAGATCTAAAAGCATAATTCTAAAGCAAAGTAAATGCAAAGTTCAAATCAAATTACATAGATAGACAGACTAGATGATCGATCAAACTATCATCTCTTCAGATTCAATACTAGATTCTCCTCTGAGACCACCCATTGATTGCACATGAATGAAGAGGTTATAGAAGGGTCGGTATGGAAATTCTTCAGTAGAATCCTCTTCTATCAATTTCATCCTCCTCATAAGCCGTATCAAACTATCTTTTATATGTCTAGAGTGAGAAAAATGTTCTTTCATCCTGATCGAAGAAATCACGAAGAAATCAAAGATATTATTAATTGCATTAATGACATTTTGTACCTCCTTCTCCAATTTCTTGATTCTACGAAGGATCACCAGAGTCTTGTCTGGAACTAAAGGTTAAATCTGCAATAAATTCTAAGACGATTAATCCACCATAATAGTCATGTCATTTTCATCTTCATAGGCTGGGAATCTCTCAGTTGGGTCCAAGGGCTTCCAAGGTAGAAGTACCTTTTCCCAATTTTCATAGGATACTTGGAACTGACTGCAAAGTGAGAAAATTGGGGAAGGGTGTCCGTGCCCATAAACCCGTAAGTTGATCCATGAACGATCAGGTCCAAAACCGATTTCATAATTATTGATCCAATATCGATCGGCAGTCCC
>NW_018164978.1:63799-65501 GCF_001263595.1 Phalaenopsis equestris | reverse complement strand
TTGGTAATAAATGAGCAGAAATGAAGAAGTGTCAGTGTTTCAAAATGGGATTTAGGAGTGTCGCAAAAAAACTAACATACCCATTTTCTCTCATTTCCTAGTTTTCAGTTTTATCCATTAAATTTTGATAAATCTCATTCATCTAGTTTCTTGTTGGGACAAAGTTTGAATAATGGCATACAGGAATGTTCTCGATCATATATAACTATATATAATTCGTTGAATTGTGCAGGAGTAAAAGTTATCTATCTACCTCGCACATAGACGACTCCCTGGTTGATTCCATGCAAATTTACATAAAATTCCTTCACCACAGGATGAACCACGACTGTGGTAGTATAGCACAACACTTCCCATCTTCGCTGCACTATCATCCTTGTTTAATCTTTTCTTCGCTAGTACCTTATTGAAGATTCGCTGTGCTTCTGCACTAATAAACTTTCTTCGGTTGAACATTCACATTCTGTGATTATCAGGGGAATTGAATTCCATAAGAATGAATTAGGTGGAGTTTCACTTCATTTTTGGGGGAAATATGAACTTACAAATCAAATTTGGGAGTTTAAAAGGGGTAACTGTTGCCCAAAAATTGGCAAAAATCGCAATTCAAACTCCAAAAACCGTCATCCCGCCAGTCTCACCGTCGGTGGCATCAAGGGCGCCGTCGGCGTGCCTAAGGCAAAAATTGCACAGTTTTACTCTGGTCCGAATGCGTTCCAATTTTTCTCTATACATCCAATTTTTATAATGATTCAAGAATAAATAAGAGTAGTAGAGTTCAATACTACAACAAACTAACGATAATTTCAAATAAAAACTACTATAATCGCAATAAAAATAAAAATAAGTATGGGTTGCCACCCATAAAGCGCTTGGTTTAACGTCGTCAGCCTGACCTATTCAGGTTTATTCAGGTTGGCTGATCATCAAAACATCTTTAAAATTTTGTCTTCTACCCTCAAAATACGGTTTTAATCTGTGTCCATTTACTTTAAATCTATTTTTATTCTTCTGATCTTCAATTTTAACAGCTCCGTAATTATAAACTTGAGTCACAGTAACGGGTCCTAACCAACGAGACTTCAATTTCTCAGGGAATAACTTCAGCATAGTATTGTAAAGCAAAACTTCTCGTCCTGGTTCAAAATTATACATGTTAATCTTCCAATCATGCCATAACTTTAGTTTCTTTTTATAAATTCCGTCGTTATCATAAGATTCATTTCTTAATTCTTCCAATTCATTTAATTGAAACAATCTCTTCTTACATCTTTCAAATTATAATTGATTGATTTCTTTAATCACCCAATATACTCTATGCTCCAATTCTACTGGTAAGTTCTAATTCTACTGGTATTCCAAAAATCAATCCAAAAATCAATCTGTAAGGAGTTATTCCAATAAGAGTTTTATAAGCAGTCCTATAAGCCCAAAATGCGGTATCCAATCTAGTGGATCAATTTACTTTACTAGGGTTTACAGTGTTCTCAAGTATTTGTTTAATCTCTCTATTAAAAACTTCAGCTAACTCACTGATTTGAGGGTGATAGGCAGTAAAGATTCTATGAATAATATTAAACTTTTCTGCCAATCTCTGAATGTATTTATTCCTAAAATGGGATCCTCCATCAGTGATAATCATTCCAGGCATTCCGTATCTAGTGAAAATATTTTTCATTAAAAATCTTGAAACACTTTTAGC
>NW_018164978.1:59749-63734 GCF_001263595.1 Phalaenopsis equestris | reverse complement strand
GGTCCCATGAAATCTAACCCCCAAACATCAAAGATCTCAACTTCTAACATGAAATTCAGAGGCATTTCATTTCTTCTAGCCATATTTCCTACTCGTTGACATCGATCACAAGTTTTTATGTCTCATACACATCTCTAAAGATAGTAGTCCAATAAAATCCAGCTTGTAAAATTTTATAAGAAGTTTTATCAATCCCAAAATGTCCTCCAAATTCAGAATCATGACATTTCTGAATGATTAAATCAATTTCTTCAAAAGATACACATCTCCTCACAATAAGATCCTTAAATTGTTTATATAAATAGAGCTCATCCAAAAAATACGCTTTTGCATCATGAATGAATTTTTTTTATTGTTGCAGTGTCAGCATAGGTGGCAAAATATCACTTACAATATAGTTAACAATATCAGCATACCATGGTATTTTCCACTCAGTAATATTATAAAGTGGTTCATTAGGGAAACTGCCTGTAATTTCATTATTGGTGTCAGATAATTCATGGTTTTCTAATCTTGACAGATGATCAGCAGTTTGATTATCAGTTCTCTTTCTATCAATAACCACAAGATGAAATTCTTGCTTCAAAAGTATCCATCTAATTAACCTTGGTTTGGCATCCTTCTTTTGCATCAAATATTTAATAGCAGAATGATCAGTGTGCACAACACATTGAGCTCCAATTAAATAAGATATAAATTTCTCTACAACATATACAATGGCCTGTAACTCATTTTCAGTAACAGTATAGTTAATTTATGCATCATTAAGAGTTTTACTAGAATACTATATAACATTAAAAATATTTTCATACCTTTATCTAAGAACAACTCCAATAGCATAATCACTAGCATCACACATCAGTTCAAATGGTTTCTCCCAGTTAGGTGAAAATATAATGGGGACTGTGATTAATTTTTTCTTTAATAACTGAAAGACATTTAAAGAGCTTTTTGTAAATTTAAATTTCTTATCCTTTTCTCAAAGTTGGCATAGAGGTTTAGTAATTTTTGAAAAATCTTTAATATTTTTTAAAAATCTTTAATAAAACGCCTGTAAAAACCAACATGTCTAAGAAAACTCTTAATCTCTCTTATATTAGTAGGAGGTGCTAGTTTAGATATAACATGAATTTTTGTAGGGTCTGCTTCCATACCATCTTCCAAAATTTTATGCCCTAACGAAATTCCTCCTCTAACCATAAATTGACATTTCTCCCAAGTTAGAACCAAATTAGTTCTTTCACATAACTCCAAAACTTTTTCAAGATAATTTAAGCATGTGTCAAATGATGTTCCAAATACAGAGAAATCATCCATAAATACTTTCAATCCATCATCAATTAACTTACTAAATATAGACATCATACATCTTTGGAATGTTTCACGTGCATTACACAATCCAAAAGGCATTTTTCGAAAAGCAGAAGTTCCGAAAGGACTAGTAAATGTTGTCTTTTCTTGATCCTCAGGAGCAATAGGAATTTGATGGTAACTGGTATATCCATATAAAAAATAAAAATATTTGTGCCCAGCAAGTCTATCTACTATTTGGTCTAAAAAGGGTAAAGGGAAGTGATCTTTCCTAGTGGCAGTGTTTATTTTTCTATAATCAATGCACATACGCCTCCCAGTATCAATACAAATACGCCACCCAGTAACTTATGTGATAGGTATTAATTCATTATTTTCTTTTGTCTCAACAGTCACTCCTCCTTTCTTAGAAACACAATGAATTGGACTTACCCACGCACTATCTGAAATAGGATATTCAATTTTCTTCTTAATTGCTTCTTTCATCATTGGATTTAATCTCCTTTGTGGATCAACTTTTGGTTTATATTGTTCATCTAATATAATTATGTGCATACAGATCGATAGACTGTTTCCCTTAATATCACCTAAGGTCCAACCAAAAGCTTTCTTATATCTTTTTAATGTATCTAATTGCACTTGCAAATCATTTAATTTTGAAGATATAATAACAGGTAATGTAGATGAGTTTCCTAGAAACACATACTTCAAGTGGCTAGGCAATATTTTCTACTCAAGTTCAGGTGGTTTTATAATTGACGGAACTAGATTCTTATCAGCATTTTTTGTAATATCCAACATCTCAAATCTTTCCTGAACATAATCTATTTCTTCATTTTTTAATTCATACAAAATAACTTCATCACTATCTTCAAATTGTTCTTTCTCTTCAAAATGTTCTTTCAAACGTTCATTCAATAGTTGTTCACTAATTTTCATTTTCTCTTTCAACAGCAGGGTATTTCATAGATTTTGCAATGTTAAAAGTCACTTCTTGATCGTTAACTCTCATCATTAATTCTCCTTTTTGAACATCTATCATAGCTTTTCTTGTAGCTAATAATGGTCCCCCTATAATGATAGGTTTTTCCTTATCTTCCTCCATATCTAAAACAATGAAATCCACATGAAAGATAAATTTATCAACTTTTACTAACACATCTTCTATAACTCCCTTAGGATATGTAACTGAATGATCCTCTAATTGAAGAGTTACAGAAGTTGGTGAGACTTCTCCTAATCCTAATCTTTTAAAAATTGATAGAGGCATAAGATTAATGCTGGATCTCAAATCACATAAAGCTATTCCATAAAATTTTCCACCGATAGCACACGGTATAGTGAAATTACTAGGATCTTTTAATTTTTCAGGAAGCTTTTTTTGAATAATTGCACTACACTCTTCGCTAAGTACAATAGTTTTATTACCAGTGAACTTCCTTTTCTTGTTCAGAATATCTTTCATAAATTTCACATAATTGGGCATTTGCTCTAAAACTTCTACGAAGGGAATATTTACCGTTAACTTCTTAAGAATTTCTAAAAACTTGGAAAATTTTTTATTATGTTTGTGCTGTTTCAATCTTTGAGGAAATGGTGGTGGAGGTTTCTCCACAGTAATTTTCATTGGTGTTAGTGGATATTCCAAATCCGGGTACTCATGATCATTTTCTTTGTCGGTATCCACTTTCTCTTTTTCAATTTCTATTTCTTTCTGTACTCTTGTTTCCAACTCTTTTTCACTTCGTAATTGCATTGCGCAGTAGCGATATGCCCTAATTGATTTTCAATATTCTTAATAGCAGTTCCTTAATTTTGTAATTGATTTCCTTGAATTTGTATTTGATTTCCTTGATTCTGCCATTGTTGACCCATGTTTAATATCAGCTCTTCCATAGATAACTTCTTTTCTTTAATTTGAGTGTTACTGTAAAATGCTGGAGGATAAGAAGGTCTATAATTAACATTTCTTTGGTTGGATAAATATCCTAATGGGTTCACTGGGTTGTTCGCCCATTGTTGATTTGTAGAAGAATTGTTATTCCAATTAAATATTGTTGAATAAGGTTTGTTGGGTCCGTTAATAGCATTTAAAGTCTCCTAAGAAGGTTGAACATCAACAAATTGCCCTGATGAATTATCTTCCATCATAGTAGGTGTTGGAGAATAATTCGTTCCATAATGACCTAATTTCTTTGATATTGCAGCAATCTGTGAAGCTAACATAGATATTGCATCAGAATCATGGATACTAGCTACTCTTTTAAGATTTACCCTTTTAGAGGGCCATTGAAGATTGTTGGTAGCCATCTCTCCTATTAACAAATAAGCCTCACCAAAAGGTTTTGACATTAATGAACAACCAGCCGCAACATCTATAATCGATTTAAGTGATCCTACTAATCCATTATAAAAAGTTTGAATCATCAACCAATCTGGTAACGAATGATTAGGACACTTTCTAAGAAGATCTTTAAATCTCTCCCAAGCTTCATATATTGACTCTCCATCAATCTGACAGAACGATGTAATGTCATTTCTTTGTTTAGCAGTTTTGGATGGAGGGAAATATTTGGATAGAAATTTTTGTGAATGTTCTCCCCAAGTTCTAACAGATCCTGGTGCTAACGAATTTAAACACATCTGTCGGCACTATTTTTGGTGTGGGGTTTGC
>NW_018164978.1:40919-59649 GCF_001263595.1 Phalaenopsis equestris | reverse complement strand
CTCGTAAAGGCTCAGGATAGTGAGTAAGGTTATACATTTTCTCTGAGAGGTGTAGCGTCAATCAGAGATTCTTCACACCTTCGTTATACTCCAAAGAGCTTAGGGATGGAGTCTCTGGCCCTGGTGTAAAGCCTATGTATGTTTTTTATCAAAGCCGATTTTGGGTCCAAACAGCTTAGGGATGGAGTCTCTGGCCCTGGTGTAAAGTATATGTATGAATTCGACCACAGCCCATTTCAGGTGTTGGTTGAGGGCTATGGTAGAGGCTCTGTGGAAGGGGGATTTGATGGGGCTTTGGCTTCTTTCACTCTTGTGAAGGTGTAGGACCAATCTATTGGGGGTTTGGTGGTCTGTAAGTTGGGATTGGGTTTTGTCCTGGTTTCGGGCAAGAGTTTGAGCTCAAAATTGGCTCTCTGTGGTGAAATTAAGAGGGGGAAATGGATTGGATTGGACTTAGGGATTCTTCGAGAAGCTCTGAGAGGGATTTGGAGGGCCCTTGGTGAAAAATTTTTACCACTCCTCTCCATGGCCGTGAGGGGTAGATTTTATAGAAATTGGCCAATGGGGAGCTTAGCTGGCCAATTGAGAGCTTAGCCCCGCTGCTTAGGTGTCAAGCAGAGGGGTCCTCAGCTCAATTTGAGCTGAGGTGGATTCTTGGCATGAATTTGGGTTTTAACCATGTGGGGGCTCACGGTCTTGGGTTTTAGCTTGTGTTTGGGTGGCTAACCAAGGCTTAGACCATGGTTAAATTTTATGATGGGCAGTAAAAATGGCACCATAGGGTTTAGACATGTGGTATGGCAAGTACATTGATTTAACCCTCTTATTATCTCTTTAAAAGCTTTTTTTTCAAAAATTTACCCATGGGATAAATATCAAGCCTAACCATGGGTTGGTGGCTGGCTTGGAACTTAACCCTAGGGTCTAAGGTGAGTCAAGGGAGAGCTCATTTGACCATACTAAGCTCAATTGGTTTGGATTTGGTCATAAGTCCAAAATGGTGTTCATGACCAAATCTTGTATTTGGTGTAGAAAATCATGAGGAACAACTTTCATGAAGGGAGAAAGTCATTTTGAGGTCAATTGGTTAATCAATTTGGTGGATTTTTGATTTTTGACCCATTTTAAGCATATTGGGCTAAGTTTGAGTTAAACTTGTGCTAGCTTTGGGTTAAGCTCAAATTGATTGTTGTGGTATGTGAAGAATATCATAATGAACAATTTTCATGAAGGATGAAAGTTGTTTTGAAGTTGATTTGGTCATCAGTTTGGATGGGTTTTAATGGACTTGGATTTAGACTTAAGTTAAACATGTAGGGCTAAACTTAGGTCAAACTTGAGCTAGCTTTGGGCTAAGCTCAAATTGATTATTTTACTTGGTGTAAAACATCATTATGAACAACTTTCATGAAGGATGAAAGTTGTTTTGAAGTTGATTTGATGGTTAATTTGAATGGATTTTGATGGATTTGGGTTTAGACCTAAATTAAACCCTTAAGGGTCAAATTTGAGTCTAACTTGAGCTAGCTTTGGGCTAAGCTCAAATTGATTGTTGTGTTTGGTCAAAAATGACCTTATAAAGGATTTTCAACAAAAATTGGATGCCAATTTGAGATCTAAGGCATTCAATTGTTGAGATTTGGGATGTTAGCCAATATTGGGGCTAATTTGGGGATTTTGTCAAAGATGGTCAAATTGACCAAATTGGACCAAGGTGTAGCTGGACAAAATGAAATTGGGAATATTTTGGATTTATTGGGATTTATTGGGAATTTTTGGAATTTTTAGATTTTGGGTCATGGAGGGGAATTGGGAATATTTTAGATTTATTGGGATTTTTTAGGAATTTTTGGAATTTTTGGATTTTGGGTCATGGACGGGTATCTTGGTAATTTTGTCCTTTTTGGAAATTTTGACGAATTTGGATGTATTCAAGGTGTTTGAAATGGGTTTTGATCAATTTTGGTTATTTTGGCAAAATTTGAGAATATTTGCCAGATTTGGGTCCCAAGGGCAGTTAGGTAATTTGGAAGTGCTAGGGGCAAAAGACCAAGTTAGGCATTTCACATAGAATTGGATAGATATCCATTCTAGATGAACCATGGATTAATGTATTGTGAAGATATGGTGTATTCTAGCTCCAAATCAACACCCAGGGTCGACCCTGAAGCCAAGTAATCCTATAGGAACTCTTCTTGAATTCTCTCATAATGAATTCTCTTTTAATGATCTTTCCTACTAAATGCTAGAGGTTAAGATCAATATGTGGAATTTCAAGCTGAGTAAAAAGAAGAGTTTTGAATTTCTCTAATGGTGGGGGTACCTTTTCTAATTTTCTAAGACTAGATAGGAAAGTCCAGTCAATAGGAAAGTCCTATGGCTAGACCTAGGTTACTTAAAGAAGTTTTCTAGATCTCAACCAAAAGTAAGGTCAACAACATCTTAACTTTATCACTAAGTGAAAAAAGAAAAAGTCTAACTCTAACAGCATCGTTTGAAACTCTGTCATATTTAAAGGTAGCACACTATTCTAAAAAACTAGCGAGATGTAAATTAGGATCTTCATTTAGTGTAAGTTTGATTGTTTTGTACCATTTGGATAATAGCAGGTTTAAGCTCAAATGAATTAGCAGCTACATCAGGATTTTAGATAGATAAGTGAATTTCATTTTCTGTAGAATTTGCATAATCTCGTAGGGGTCTAGGTTGGTGTTCATTTTCTATTCCTTGATTGTTCATGTTGTTTTCCATTGTATCAGAATTTCTAGGTTCTGTTCTCAATCTTCTAATTTTTCTAACAGTGTGCTCTAATTCGGAATCATAGAGTATAAGATTTTCAAGTCTAAATTTACGCATACAATTTGAAATCAGTACACCAAAAATAGTTTACTAAAAATGAAAATAAGTTGCAATTCAAGTAAAAATTTTCTAATAATCCTAATTTGTTCGTTACTCTAATTATGATTCTTGTTTACTCCTCGACAACGACGCCAACAACTTGACAGCGACTTTATATATGCTTAAAAATATAAGTATTTAATACTGTTGCTAAAAGAATTATTTCCTCAGCAACTACACAAAAAACTTAATAATAGCTATAGATTCGATAAAGATGAATGTAAAAAATATTCAATAATTATAAAGTCACACTTATCAACGTAAGTATACGTATCGAGTATACGTATCGCTCAAGTAATATAGGGCTATAATGGAGTCGTAGATATCAATCCCACAAGGAGTAATATTAGAACTACGAACTAAGATTTTAGAAAAGCAATACTTAATTGCAACAATAGAATTCAAATTGCTTATCTGTCACTAACAGACAATTGAAATAAATATGTAATTTTAATAACTCTTAAATACTAATTATATTAATAAGGTTTTAATGTGATATTCAATATTTAAGAAGGCATCCTTTTCCTTGTCAAGAAATTATAGTGAATTGATAATGTGAATTAGTTCTAATTGTATTGTGTCAAATAGGAGCATACCTATTCTTTTCCCTTTGGTCCAGGCGTAAAGAACATTCACTAATCCTACACTTGTTTACTGAATCTGTGGCTAGGCTAGGAGGATACCGGCTCTCACTTCGGAGCTCCCACGTTCCCCTTGCTTGAGGGGTAACATCTACACTTCAGCACCCAAAAGATAAGACCAAATTGGAGATTTTAGTCTATCACTCTAAAATCTCCAATTTTACGCCCAATGATTTTATTCCCCTATTTATTTGTGCCCAACTTCCAAGGGCTTTGACCTCCCTGAATCTTGGATGTAATCTTCACTTTACTTGTAAAACTCAACATATTTTAACAAATCAATTGGCTAGATTGAAAGTAAATTAAGATCGAAAAAGTGAAAAGATCATCACAACTTCTTTAACATTCTCATGGCACAACCAATTAAAATCACCATTTCACAAAATCTCAAGAAAAGAAGAAAGACAAAGAAAACTACTCAGAACTCATTGGGTAGATACGACAAAACTTAGAATTCATATGTAAAAGCAAAGTTATACAAACTACAACAAGTAAATAAACTTATCTCTAATTTCTCCCCAAGAAAACTCCATGAAGTTCCTCTGAATCTCTTCCTTTCTTTACAACACACAAAATTTTTCTTCATTGTAGTAAGGAGGAAGAAATCTCTCACTTTCCCTCCACTCTTACAATATCTCGAAGAATTCCTCACAATTTTGACACTATAGTAAATTCTCTACACACTACTGGAATCTCTCTAACCTCTAGGACCCTCTTTAACATCCAGGATCCTCTCTAATTTTTGGCCAAAATCTTCTTTTAAAGTTGTGGATGAGTTTTCTTAAGAGTTGCCTAAGCACCCCTCTAAAATTCGTCCTGATACAATGCATTGTTGGACATAACCGCCAAGCTTGTCGTCGATGGCCTCGAGGGAACTGTCGGCGAGCCTTCTAAATGAATTAAATTTGGAGTCTCGAGAAAGGTCCGGCATCGGCGCCGTTGGGCTCGCCGTCGGTGCCCTAGTTCAAATCTTCACATTTTGGTCCTTTTCGCTCCAAATTACTCCTTTTTGCATTTTTTTGCTCTAATGACCCTAATTCATCATTCGTGCAACAAAACATACAAAATACCTTTCTTTAAAGTGCAATATTATCAAAAACAGTATAAAATAGGTATGAAAAATTTAACATATTTTCCTTTGGTCAACGGGTGGAAGGAGAAGATTGTCCCTCCCCTAAAATGAAAAAGAGGTCAATCTTCTCGTAGAGATAGAGAGGTAAATTATAATTCATGAAGATAGAGTGGATCAAATGATCGGTCAATTGACGAACGAGGAACACAACTCAATTGAGGGTTTCATTAACGTAGTTGGTGGAAGCTATTTAGGAGAGTGAGTACATTAAGAAGACTCCACTATGAGAATAAAAGCTTTCCCTTGAAATACCAACAGAATTTACAAGAATCATAAGGAGTATGTTCACAATACATAGGAGTCTATGCACCTCTGAAGCTTGGACATATAATTGATTTGGGAAAGAATGATCAAAGAGTGTGGTCGTTAGGGTACAAACCTAGTGAAACGAGAACGCATCGGTATAATATGAATTGGATGAGCCAATCTGAGGAAACATTGTCCACATCATAGTGATAGTGTCTGTTATATGGGGTGGAGACTTGATCAGAAGAACTTGTTGACCTCATTTTTTTATAAAAAATAACTTAGATGTGTATTACCCATTGATCTGGTGTATCCACTTTGAACCAAAGTTGTTATGCGCTCTTTTTTGGTCTGGCATGATCATGTCAATCTTCTCCACGAACACACTCAAAGGTACCATGACATGATCAAGTCTAGTCCTGGACATGACCACGCCCATGAATAACTTAATGTGGTCTCGACGAGTTCTAGGAGTGACCGCACTCAAGTATTCTTGAAGTGATCATTTTGGCGTGACCACTTCCTGTGTCAAAATAGTGATTGGAGGCCTTTGTCCATGAATCCAAGCATGAACCATCTCATTATTTCATTGGTTGGATTCGTGGCACTCAAACTGCTAGACAAATTATGGTCATCGACTTACAACCCAATCAATGATGAAAAATGAGATTCTTTGCCTATAAAAAGGTAGCCATTTCCATATCTCTGCACTCTACATTCGACATTCTTCACTCTTTGGGCACTGCACTGATGCGCTTGGAAGAAGAAGGAAAAAGGGGTCCCTTTAGTTACCATTATTCGCCTCTAATCAGCTTTATCGTCGGCATGTCTGCTTCCATATTTTCTTAATTCAAATGTTTCACTTCAATTTAGATTTAGGATAGGTTAACCCACTCAATAAACTTAGATTAGGCTTAGGTTTCTTCTTGACTCAGGTCATCTTGAGCCTAGCCTAGCCTAACTGAATTCCAGCCTAACCTTAACAAAAATCCAGCATAAACCAGGCTGAATCCAAGTCTGACCTAACCCAACCTAGGTCTAGCCACACCCAACCTAGGTCTGACCTAACCCAACTTAGGTCTAACCTAGAACAAATTAGGCTTAACTTAATCCAATTCACATTTGATATGATCTGACCAAAATCTGACCTTACCCAACCCAGGTCTTATCTGACTAAACACAAGTATGACATAACCCGTCCCAGTTCTGACCTGACCCAACCAAAGAATGAAGTAACCAAACCCAATTCTAACCCATTCTAACCTAGGTCTTACCCAAGTCAACCCAGATATGACAAGCCAAAACATACTGCAAAGCAAGTCAATTGTGCAACACACATGCACGTGTCAAGTAGTATTGCAGTTAGGTAAGCATATCAATCCTACAGTGAATTTTAAATAATTATTTCAGCAAAAAAAACTATGAATCTGGTGAACATAGCTAGGCAATTTCACAAAAAAAAAATTTTAAGTCCTACTCTTAATTAATAGGAATATATCTCAATGTTGTAGAGGCAAAAAGGAAAAAGAAAACCCACGAGACTTGTTCAAGATGGATGGAACTCATGCCTCTGGGATTTGGGGATCGTGGTGATCATGGATTTCAAAAATGTTTTCTTATTTGATTGTTCTTAGTCGAGGAAATAATACTCATTATGTCTATATTTAGGTAAGAAAATGGAATTCATAAAAGTGAGGCTTTCTCAATCGACATGCCATTTCACTAAACTTACCCAATCCTTGCAATAATTATAGAATTCCACTAAAATATATTAATGCTCAAAAAATTCTATTGTTAACCCTTCATTTTCACTATGCAACAGTTAGGAGTCATAGTTTTATTAAATGTTTTAATATCCTAGTTGGCCAGAGGTTAACAAACAACATAAGCCACGAAAAAATGAGAAAATGAAATAAAAAACATATCTAAAAAAACCATGATGAAACTACTACTTCTACATCAAAGAGACATGACAAAAGGACTAGTCACTCATTGTAGAGAAAGACACTTACGTGGAATCCATGAAGATTTTCATTGCAATAAAATAATAAAAACAACAACTTACAATAAAAATTGTCTTCTACACATGAATGACACCCTCTCCTCTCTTATAATAAAAGTCCCTAAAGCTCATAGGAAATCAAGGGGAAACAATCCTTTTTAAGGTTTTAATCGAAATGAATGTAAGTAATATAAGAGAAATACTTTCTCTAATCAAAACATTATTATTATTACAGCCTCCAACAATAAAAAGTTGCCTAAGTTTAGCTTTCTGAATTAATTTATAGAAATAGCTCGACAAATATAAGACATTTTTGGTCAAAATTGATTTATATGATCTAGTGTAGGAAAATCATGAAGAGAGTGTGGGTGCACTGAGTATGGTGTAGGTGCAACACATTAATGGAACAAGTGCGCTAAAGTTTGAACCGAACAACTATTATTGTTATGTTAATTTCGGCACAACTACTTTTACGCTGAGTAGAAGGTGCTAAAATCGGTGATAGCATGTCGTGGTTAAAGAGGGAGTTCTAACAATGTGACACTGGTGTGTAGCCTGAAAAACTTCAATTTTTCTTATTTTAGCTTTTTTATCTTACAATTTCCTTGTTCTCCCTGTTCCACACAAAATTGATATAAAAAAAACTCTATCTCAAGCATTTTATAGTATAAAGTGATGTAAAAAATTGAATAGTATGCCATTTATATTTCACATATTTCAGTCTTATCAAGGTCCAAACCAGTTCAACATAGGTCTAGCTTGGATCAAACCAGTTCAACCCAAATTCAACCTGGGTCAATCCAAGTCAACTCAGGTCAACCCAACACCAACCTAGGTTAAACCATATCAGCCTAGGTCAACAAAAGTCAACTCATATACAACTCAAGTTAAATTTAGGTCTTACCCATGTCAACACAAGTCAACACAGATCCAAACTAGTCCAACTCATGTCTAACCTAAGTCAGCCAAAGTACAACCAATGTACAACCTAGGTCACCCAAGGCAACCTAGTTCAGCCCATGTCAAACTAAGTCCAAACTAGGTCAACCTAGACCTTAAAAAAGCTAATCCATGTCACATCTAAACTCAATTCTAAGTTAACTAGAGCTTCAAATCTAGCTCACCTCAGCTCAATCCCAATCCATGTCTAATTCAAAGTTATATCTATGTATCTCTAATGCTATTTTATGTTTCACTTCATATAAATCCTAAAAAATATAGAAAAACTATATGATGAAATTCTTTCACAAGAAGGTTTTCTTCACAAAGATCAAAATTAAATCCTAAGCAAATATAAACTTAATAAGACATTGGAAAACTCTGATTTCTCATGACTAAAAATGCTTAGAAAAGAAACAAAAAGTGGGATAAATATTGAACCCTGAATTCCTTTTAAAATAAAATAAGATAAAGAGCCAGAATAGAATCTAGGTGGATCCGACTTGAATCTTAGGTTAGCTTACTTAAATATCAAATTGAGGATCATTCACTTTTCGCAATTTATTTTGAGTATAAAAATCCTTGTTTGATAGGTACTCCAGTACTATTCAAGATTAAGACATTCAAACTAATAAATTTAATGGAGATTTAAGGAAAAAACCATAAAATAATGTAGCTAATGGTTACTGACAATGATATTTCAGATCACTTTGAAAATAAAAATCTTTCATGTTACAACATTCAAGGAGGATTGCTGATTATAAGGTTTGTTATAGCTGATGGATATCAGTGTCCCGAGGATGAAGGAAAGCCATTGAAATTTTTACAAAGAATATTATTTACAAATTCTAGGTCAGCCCAACCCTCAGAATTCCTTATAGTATCTAGTATTTTAATTCTCATCCAAAAAATCATTCTTAATTGACTCTGCCCTTAGCTTAAGGATTTCAATCATTTTTGGTAGTCAAATTATTTTTTTCTTGAGTCACCTTTTGATCTCACCTAATTAGTTAAAACTCATTATCAGTCTTTTTCAAACTCATCATCCATCACTCTTCAAATATAAACCTCCTTCATTGGTCAGTCTAAATCCTTTATTCAGGCCTTTTTATGACACATTCTCATTGAACTATGACCCAACCCATTGAGCTTAATTTTTTTTTCCATGGATTCTCTACTTTTCTTTACCCACTCTAATTATGAAAGTCTATTCTCTAATGATTTGACTAATTACAGTGTTCATGACTCTAAAAATGCAAATAACTATAAAGGTTTGCCCTTCTAGTTAATACCATTATAATTTACTATAAAGGCTCTAAAATAAACCTTATTTTACACTCAAAAGATAAGGGAAAAAATAAGGTTCCATGGATTGACAAGGATTTTCATCATCTGTGTGGTCATACCCATATTTGAGGCATTTCTTCTTTTAGGAAGATAATTATTCTTCCAAAAATCATGTCTGGTCATCTAGATAAAAGTCCTTCAAAGTTCTATTAGTTTTGGTGACATACAAAAAAACCCCCATCATGGCTTTTTTCCTGCAACTCCGCTAGGGATTCATTCCTCTCTCAATCTTTTATAACAAGTCAGGTCATTATTTGATCATATTATTCTTATCTCGTACAGATTCAAACAACTATTCTTAGAATTGGACATTTCATTTTTGAATGGTTCCTCCAACTTCACCTGAATTTTTTATCCCACCCAATATCCTTAACTCAAAGTCATAGACCTCTCTTTTAAAAAATGCTTAATAAGAAGGTTTTATATTCTTCTCTTTTGAATTTCTTTATGTGTAGTTCTACACCTTAATTTATTTTAGAGCCTCCTAATTTCTCTATTCAAGTCTGCCTCCTCCAATACTAGTTTCTGCTTAAAATAAATATTTCAAACTAAGATCCTCTAAGAATAAAACTAAAGCAGAGCTCAACATTTCAAACAAAAATAAAAATTCTTTAAAAATAAAATTCTTTGAATAAAAAAAAATATATGATACTTAAAACTTCAAACTAAAAAATAAAAGTGTTTAAAAAAACATTCCTCATTCCTCTCCAAACATAAATTTTACTATTGAGTTCCCTTTCAAATAAGTTTAATCGTAGATTTATTAAAATTCAGAGATTCAAGTGTAGACTTTCTATTAACATCCTTCCATGTATCCCTATTAAAGGAAGATGTCAACTGCAAAGTACCTCTCAGTTGATCTGAAAAATGTCAGAGGTTAATCAATTAATGAAATTTTATGTACATTGGAAAGTAATATCAAAGCACTCAAAAAAGAAGATGAAACTTTAGAGACTTCAAAAAAGATTGCCATCATTACGACGATTGAGACTAGAGCTTCACTGAGAAAATGATTAGAAGAAGTGTTGATTTACATGATGTTTTAGTTGAGGAAGGATTTGTTTTAAACACAAATAAACAAACTTTGGATCAACTAAAACATGAAGATGAATGAATAACAAGATTTGAGAAAAGAATAGATGAAGATATTAATGTTATTATAGTGAATCAAAATCTAAATCAGATACTAGTAGTTGCGATTCTTCTATTTCAACTGAAATAGAAGGTTAAAAGTGATAAGATTGAAGAAAAATATAAAGAAAAGTATGAATGTTATCCCAATTAATCAAAATCTAGCTTTGATTTTAGTACCTTCATACTGTTGAGATATAAGGATTAAGGAGAATTTTGTATCACAACAAAAAGGACAACAACAAATAGGAGTTTCAAAGATAGAAGAAATGTAAACCTCCATCTGAAGTAAAGAAGAACCAAGTATACCCTTTTAAAAATGGATTTTTAAAGGAGATGTTTAATAATCTCTCTAAGAAATTGAGCTTTAAATTCTCATTGCCTCGCAAATCTGAAGAAGTGGAAAAGAATAGAGGTCCGAATTATTATTTATTCTATAGGATGCTTGGTCACACAATTGAAGTATGTCTCACTTCTAAGGACCCGCTGAAAAAAAAACACAAAGATGAAACTATAGTGATCCCTATAGAATAGTTGAGAAAACCCACACAAAGCTCTGTTAGTTTTATCTCTAGTGTTTATATAAAACCAGTTCACCTAAGTAAAAGATGAAGAATGGTTACTAACTTTTCTTATATAAAGTCAAAAACTAAATCAAATGGTTACTAACTTTTCTTATTTGTTGGGACCACAATAAATCCTGATAGATTTCTTTCTAATTTATTGGATATGACATTCAAAGATTAATATACTATCTTAATATAGAAATAGTACCTTAGAATGGATTGGAGGATAAAAATCTTTTTGAGCTATGGATTTGTAGAACCAAGATTTATCCATTACCTTAAGGTTGTAAGAAAATGTTTATATTAATTCTGCAGTATGGTATCCTTATGGGGGTGCTCCATTATGGATAATTATATCTCAGTAATTGCTTCTTAGAGTACTCTCAATTAAAGGTATGCCTTATAAAATTCCTATTGATTAATGAATGATTACAGGATGAGCATGATTTTAAGGCTTTAAAAAAGAGTAAGGCTGACATAGGTTTACTTTACTTGAGTTTAAAATATTTTTAGCTTTAGGGTTGAGCCCAAAATTTGACCGCTTAAATGATATAGAGCTTGAATCAACAAATCAGACTTAAGAAATCAATTGGATTTGTCTTGGATTGTATTGTATTTTGATTGAATTGGATTGGACTTTGAATTTAACTAGGATTAAGCTTCATTAAATTGCATTAAATCTGGAATTTAAATAAAATTAGGTTTGGATTTGAAATTAGATTGGATTTTGATGAGATTGGAGCTAAATTTGGTTTTGAAAGGGTTAGGTTAATTTTAATGAGAATGAATTAAGTTTAATTTAATTCCGGTGAATTAATTTATGGAATATTATAGTCTATGGAAAGGAATGGGTAAAAGACCTCTTGATGGAAGTGAAGGCCTAACCTAGTTATCTCTTTTGAGGAGAGTATAGGTGGCCAAACATGAATTTTGGAGTAACACACTTATTTAAGATGCAGATGACTTTCCATCTTTATAGGAACATTCATAGCCACAACCTGATAATCAGTAGATTAATAGGAGTTCTTTCATATCACCATAGCAAAGATTTATTGTAATCTTTCCAAGTATAATATGGATGGGAGGTTCTTTGTCCATAAAATGAGTAATCTCATTCTAGGATACTCATATTATTGAAGGGTAGGTCAAATTGTTTTATATATCATAATCATTAATTATAATCTATGCAGGGAAACCTAATAACTAGCCTAGGACTGCTACACTGGACTAATCAAAGATATGTGTTTAAACCTAGATTTTCATCTGCGTTTGTTGTAATAAGGGCATTTTTTGGAACTATCATATGGTGTGGCTAAAATAATTTGTGTTTGACATTTTCATTTTTTTTAGGGTTTGGTAATTATTGTGTCTTTTTTTTTTCTTATAGAAATTGTTAATTATGGTGAAAAATTAGGATTTTCTATGTGTTCTTTGCTCATTTTTACATTCTAAATGAAGTTCTGGACAAATTGTAAATCAGATTTTGTTTTTCGATCTTATGTTTTTTTTTGTTTCATTCTAGGTTCTTGTTCTCCCTCCCCATGTTTCAATTGTGGTCAGGATAGCATTTTCTGAAAAACTAATTTTATGTTTCTTAATTTAAAATTCTCATATTAAAGATTTAGTTGTATTCCCATTACAGAAATAAAAAAAAATTTTCATGAAAAAATTTTACATTTTCAGAGAAATTGTTTTCTAATTCAAAAGTATTAGGAACTATAATTTTTTTTTTATGAGTTTTTCAAATCAAGATAAGACAAGGCTTATATAATTAGAAGTATGAGGATACAAAATCTTATATTTTTTGGGGAGAAACATATTCATTCATGTAGTTCCTCATTCAGATGATTAAACAAGTATTTCCTAAACTTTGAAGTAAAAGGGAGCCCGACAAGCTTATATATATATATATATATATATATATATATATGGTAAAAAAAGCTACATATGGCTCCCTACATGTTGATTAAAGCCAAAAGATTACAAATCCCCACTAAATGAAAAAAGAAAACATTATACAAACCTATGGGTTCCTCATCTAACAATAAAATAAATTAAGTTCAAAAGAGGATATGATCCTGAAATGTGCGGCATTGAAGTTATCCCCATGAAGTAAAAAGCAGAGAGAAGGAGTGGGAGAGGAAGAAGCAAATATCAGTTGATAATCAGCTCCACAAGTGGCTAGGTAATGTGTTGCCTGTTCCCTTCTCTGTAATTGAAGGTGAAGAATATCTTCATATCCCTGATCAGATGCTTCATCTAGAGGACCCACTATTGAATGTGCCATGGGGGGGTGTTCCTATCTAACATATAGTCCACGAGTTGGGAATAGTCAACCTCACCTTGAAGTAGTTTCCAATTGTTTGAGTTGTCCATCCTTAAAGCCCAAAACAATGCAATTGTTTCTTCTTCCATTGCATCCTCATCCATAGTAGGAGATTTAAAATATAGCAGACATCTTCCTTAAGAATCCCTGAAAACCCCTCCAATTCCAGCTTTCTTGGGAGTGAAACTTCCAACAGTGTTAATTTTAATGAAGGGGAACAAAGGTTTGTTTCAAACTACATTCGGCAACTTCAAGCTTTTCTATTCAGTAATTTTGCAAATATTCAAGATATTTGGAAAGCTTTTCCATTGAATCAGCCTTCTCATGAAAGCCAAACAGTTGGAGACCACCCTTGTCAGCACCCACTAGATGTTGTCAGCACCCACTAGATGGTCTTCATGCTTAGCTTGGTTCCTAGTAGTCCATATAAACTAACCAGTGATAAATAAGATACACCCCATGTTCTGGTCACTCCAACCCCTCCAATAATCAGTGAGTCAATTCCATCCAAGATGTATAGTGTTGATATGTATATGTGTTTGCAAGTCCCTCCAAATGTTTTGAGAGAAACTGCAGTTGAAGAACAGGTGGGAGGCAGATTTCATGTCTTTCCTATAAAAGAGGCACATGGAGGGGCCTCTAAGCCCCTTTAATTTGAGTATATCATCAGTTGGAAGTAAGTTGTCGAATACTCTCTAAGAGAAGAATGACATAAAGGGTGTTAGGAACTGATTCCACAAGCAATCCACCCAAGCTACCTTGGCTCAGAGATATTTCTTTTCATAAATGGTTTTGGTCAGACAATGATTGGAGAAAGAATTTACAGCCAGGCGATCCTTTTTGGTTCTGTCAAATTGAACCTTGGTATCCTGTTGATCTGTATTTTCAGTTAGGAGTGTTTTCAGTATGTTTTCTGACCAAGTGTTATCTACCCAACAATCTTTCACCATAAAGTTACTGCTATTAATCTTCGACAAAGGTTCCAAATAGTCCTCTGAACACCACCTATCCAACTAGAACTGTAAATTCCTTTAGCCCAGCTCCCATAAGTAAAGTTTTTCAGCACCTTCTCGCACTTTTAAAATATTATTTCAAGTTCTAAAGTCCCCCAATCTTTTAGTAATGGATTTAGGGTGAGCAAATCTAGAGTATTTGACATGCATAAACTGAGCCCAAAGAGTATCCTGCTATCTGAACTTCAACTTAAGCTTGCACAAACTTATCTACTGAAGTTGTCCAAGACCCTTAAAACCCAAGCCACCAGCTGAGTAGGGTTTTTCCAATTTCTGCCAGCTGGCCCAGATCATCTATTTTCTTTGCCCAGCTTAAATGAATCTATTAGATGTTCTTTCAAGCAAGAGTTGGGTGTCCTTCTTCATTGTAGCCATCTGTAGGATATACATTGGGAAAGTAGTAAGAATGCTCTTTAGAGTAGTTATCCTGCCACCATTAGAGAGGAAAGAATTAGCCCATTTCTATAGTTGGAAGTTGGTTTTATCTACCACCTCATCAAAGTGTGTTAATTAAGTCCTTCCCTTGATTAGTTTGACCCACAGATATTTGAAGGGGGCTGACATTGATGTGAAGCTAGTACGCTCTAAAATCCACTGCTTACTTTGAGGGGGAACTTTTTTACTGAATAAAACATGGCTTTTTGCAAGGTTAATTTTCAAACCTGAGGAGTTCTGGAATTCTTGTAGACAAACATGTAGCCTCTTGACTGCAGCTTTGTCCGCCCTAGAAAAACAAAAATGACATCAGCATACACCAAATGGTTTATATTCAAGATTGATTTATGATGACACTTGTTGTAGCTCTTCCTTTGGTTTGGCTTATCAATTAATCTTAATAGGTAATCCAATGCAAGAATGAAGATAATTTGAGAAAGGGGGTCTCCTTGTTTTAGGCCTCTAGAAGCAGTAAAGAACCCATGGACACTTCCATTTATTAGTACAAAATTAACATTCCCTTCCATCCATCTTTTGATGATCATAAGAGACATTGAAGAAACTCATAGCTCTCAGAATATCAAATATAAAGTCCCAATGAATGGTGTCATAGGCCATTTTAAGATTAAGTTTGTAAATCAGATTGCCACCCCAACATGGTTTATCTAAGTCCAGCAATAGTCTTGTGCTAGCAGTACATTGTCCCCAATGCTTCTACCTTTGACAAAGGCTGCCTGCTTAAAACTTATGATATGCTGCAAAATTGGTTGGAGACACCTCACAATAATCTTACTTATGATTTTACTAATCACATTAGTAAGACATATGGTTCTGAAGTTTTCCAACTCTCTCTCAGGTTTGATTTAGGGATGAAGAAAATATTAGGAACACTGAAGTAAATTGGTAAACCACCCCCCGGAAGAAATATTGTATAATAGTGATTACATCCCCCTTAATGATGTCCCAGGCCTTTTTATATAAGTCAGCTTTGAACCCATTAGTCCCTGTATCTTTGGCACTATCTATTGACAGAAGTGCTTGTTTGATTTCTCCTTCATCAAGTATTACAACCAACTTAACAGCAACAGTATGTTCATAATCAGAATCAAACAGACTATGATCAATAGGATCCTTGACAAGGCTTGTAGACTGCATCAAATGCTAACAATAACCAACAGCTCTCTGAGCAATGTCTCCTTTCTCCTTCAACAAGTTTCCTTGATTATCTTTAATAGTATGGATACAGTTACATCTCGTTTGATGTTTGATGCAAGCATGGTAGAATTTTGTATTTATGTCACCTTTTTTAAATTTCTTTTTCTTAGATTTTCGACTAAGAAAAAGCTCTTGCCTAGCAACAACAGTTAGAAGCCTATCATTAGCTTCTAACAATTTTGCCTCATCCACTTGGCAATAGATGTTTCCCCTTTCCAACTCCTTGAGCTCCTTCTCAGCTTGTTCCACAACAGTCATAATATTACCCAATGTGTTCCAATTCTACTGACTTAGAGCCTTCCCAAACTTTTTCTGCAGTCTCCATAGCTTAATCAAGGGATTGGGATGATCACAATCCTTCCAATGACCTTTTTACAGTTTGTAGAAAATCATGATGAGTGGCCTAGAAGTTGAGATATCTAAATGAAGGTTTGCTAGGTTGATTAGATGCTGAGATGTTTATAAGTAGGGGTCTGTGGTCATACCCAGCCATGCTGAGGTGTATAATAGATGTATGAAGGAAGATTTGTATCCAACTGTTATTTGCAAGTATTTTTGCCAATCTTTCCTAGAGTTTCCCTCTTCTCCAAGTGAAATCAGGGCCATGATAGCCCAGATGAAATAATCCTGAGGCCTGATTGTTATCATTGAAAGTTGTCATGCTGACAGTGTTTGGGGGTCTTCCACCCTTCTTTTTAGTAGGAGAGGCAAGATAATTAAAGTCCCCCCTACCAACCAAGGTTTTTCAGTATTTGTACTGATGTTCAGTAATTCAGTCCAAAATTTCTTTCTAGCAGCTTTAGAGCATCCTGCATAAATAAAAGTTGCATATCCAGCCATGCCATTCATATTGAAAGAGAGATGGAGGAACTAGGGTGGTTTAGTTTGATGTTGCAATCCAGCTCAGTTCCGTAAAAAAAATCTAGATCTTATTATTTATTTTTGTAAAAATAATAAAACGAGCAAAGGATTTAAGATAGTTTTGGGGATTTGAATGAACCAAAGGGTCAAAAATGGCTAAGCACTAGAGCTTGTGTTTCTTATTCAGGTATTTCAGCCTTTTGAAAGACAAGGGGTAGGCTATCCCTCTTATGTTCCAACATAAAAGGTTAGACATGTTGAAGGGATTTTGATCTCCTCTAGTTAATCTACGGGGGGACTTCCTTCTATAAGAGTAAGAGCTTTCAGCCTCTTGATTTTGGGAGACCTCAAAATTTGTCTAGGGGGTTTTCTTCTTCCTCTTCCCTTTTTACACTTGCCACTCATTCTCCAGATCATGTTTCAACTCCAGAACCATAGCTGCATTTGGTGCTTCAACATTGTCTTACCATCCCTTTTATTTTGCAGGTATGTTTTACTCAGACTCTTAAGTTATACTGGTGGTAATTTCCTCCTCAATAGGGATAGAGTTCTGTAACTCTATATTTTTCCCTACTCTTGACTGCAGCTCTCTTCTTCTCATCCAAACTGAGAAGTGATACACCTAAAATATATAGTATTTTTAGACATATTTTTATACCTATTTTTGAGATATTGCACTTTAATGAAAGGTATTTGTGTGTTTTTCTTTCAGGTACAAGTAAAAAGGTGAAAAATTCTAAAAGGAGTGAAAATGGATCAACTTTGGAGCAAGGAGGTGAAAATTGTGCTAAAGTGTTGTGGCGCCTAAGCGTCATATCCGACGCTTAAGTGTTAGTTAAATAGAGAAGGCCACGCATAAGTGCCAGAGGCCCTGCGCTTAAGCGCCAGAGGCAGTTATTTGGAGGTTCTTTTCATTTGGTCAAATTTTGAAGAGGTATTTGAGGCACCTATTGGCTAAGATGGTGGTTATGACCATTAGGAATGAAAATATAAATAAAAGACTTGTGAAAGGAGGCATCCTTTGGAGAATACATCAAATTTAGACACATTTTGACGAGTTATCAAGGCACCTCTTGGAGATTTATAAAAGAAGGAGGTTTTTACATTTGAAGTGGGTGCTTGAAGAGGAAGAGTGTTGGAGTCCTGAGAAGAAGATTGTGGAGAATCTTGTGGAGAGATTTAGGCACCACAAAATTTACTTTTTCCTTTTGTTTTTAGTTTTATTTTGAGAGTTGAGAGTGTTGTAAAAGAAAAGAGATTCAAAGAAACTTCAAGAGTTTGGTGAAGGATTTAAGATAAGTTTTTATCTTTTTTTTTAAACTATTTTTGGTTTTAATCAAGACATTTTGTTGGTTTGTTATCCCAATATTTTGTATATGTAAGGATTTATGAAGTTGACACCACTACTTGAAGATTTTAATCCCCGACAACGGTGCCAAAAACTTGATCCCTAGATACTTAATGCTTATGCACAATATAGCAGTAGTTTTGATGGTATTTTTCACTAGTATTTCCTTATTTTGCAACAAAACCAAAAACTTGATCCTGAAGAAAAATAAGAATTTAACTTTTTAATTTATATATATTTATATTGGGATACTATGCAAGTATACGTATCGTTATCAGGTAATATAGGACTTTTTTATTAAGACCTGGATATCGAACCTATAGGGAAGATTATGCAATATAGACTTTTTAGAAAATTTTTCTATTTTTAAAATGATAATTACTTAAACTAAAAATGACTATTGTAGGAATTTAAAATTTAAATATTTTTGGTATTTTTGATATTTTAACGAAATAGTAAAATCTTAAAAAGATAACTAAAGTTTTTGAAGAAGAAAAGTACTTAATGGGAAAATATCTTTCTTCTTATCATGAATCAGTAATAAGTATAGGAATTTTGTTGTGAAAGTATGCAAATTGTGTTGTGCCAAATAAGAGCAATAATATTCTTTACCCTTACTAGAGATGCTAT
>NW_018164978.1:40431-40904 GCF_001263595.1 Phalaenopsis equestris | reverse complement strand
AAAGTTTTAATAGTTCTGAAGACCGGCTAGGCAGGGAAGATACTAGCTCTCACTCTAGAGTTCCCTTGATTCCTTCCACCTGGGGGCTAACATTTTCATATCAGAACCTATAAAAATAAACTAAGTTGGGGGCTTTAACTGGTCACTTAAAGTTCCTCTAACTCTACACCTATCAATGAATATTTTCCGATTTATTTGCACTCAATCATATGAACTACATTCTCATTCATATAACCTCATGTGATTCTTTCCAATTATTGAATGAGACAATACCAGCCTAGTTCTTACATGTTTAGTTCTTACATGTTAACATCTGGATTGGCCAAATCAAGAAGTAAATGAAGTGCATGGATTGGCCAAATTAAGAAGTAAATGAGATTTAAAGATTTAAATCATCACAACTTCTTCTAAAATTAAAAATCAATACTCTCCACAACTTCCATTGAAAACTTAATTACTTATCATTTTAAGAA
>NW_018164978.1:30246-40247 GCF_001263595.1 Phalaenopsis equestris | reverse complement strand
TCGAATCTTTTACAATCACTCAAAATTCAAAACAAAATAACAAAAAGAATATTGTAAATAGAAAGTCATTCGCTAAAATCTCTCCAAACTAACTCTCCATAGAAGAACTTTCAAAACTTGTCAATATTTTCAGGACTCACACTTTTTCGGACCTTTTCAGGACTCTTTTCTTAGTCCTCTCTTCTTTCTTTTATAGTTTTTCAAGAGGTGCCTTAGGATCTCTTCAAAATGTGTCTTGATTCGATGTATTTACTGAAGAGACGCATCCTTTCATGATAATTTTTGTCCATGGTGGTTACAACCACCTATTAAGCCAATCGGAGCCTCAAAAACCTCTTCGAAATTTGTGAAATTTGACTTTGAAATGGGATCTTTAATACTTGTGTTGACCTCACTTCTGGTTGAGGTTTAGTTTTTCCTCTTTAGTAGCCTAAGGTCTAGCCATAGGACTTTTCTTTTGACTATTCTTAGAAAACTAGACAAGGAACCCTCATCATTAGCTATTTCAAACTCTTCTTTACTCAACTTGAAGTTACACATATTGGTCCTAACCTCTAGCACTTTGTAGGTGGGGTCACTATGGGGGAAATTCAAGATGAGTTCAAGATGAGTCCTAACCTCTAGCACTTTGTAGGTGGGGTCACTATGGGGGAAATTCAAGATGAGTCACCCTTAGGACTGTTGGAACTGAGGGTTGACCCTGGGTGTTGGTCAAGCGCTAAGGCACTCACTTGCCATCACTTGTACTCACAATCACTCATTACCCTAAACCCAGAACTTCTAGGCTTTGGTCCCTTGATACTCTTGGGAGACTCCTGTGGTGGTTCCCTAAACCCATTAGCCCTGGGCTAGGGTTTAGCTAAGACCACTACATAGAGGACCCAAAATGGGGTTTCCATTGGTCCATGGCATATTGATGGTGGTTGGCACTCCAACTCTACCAAGATACCCAACTTACCCTTTTGTCCCTAAATTCCCCCAAATTACTTAGATACCCTTAGGGTCCCAAATCTACAAATCTAGCCAAAAAACCTAACTTGACTAAAAAATTAATTCAAACACTTTGAAAACACCCAAAGTACCCAAAATCCCCAAATTGGCCAAATTACCAAAATATCCCTCTTTAGCCAAAAATTCTGAAAATTCTAAAAAATCGCAAAAATTCCCAAAACCTCCCAAATATTCCCAAATTCATTATTCTTAACTATCACTTGACCCAATTTGGCCAATTTGACCATCTTTGATGAAAACCCCAAATTGTCTTTTAAAAGCCCATATTTTCCCCAAATCACTCCAAATGTCCATCAATTTGATCCTAATCTCCCAAATTTTCAATATCAAACTCAAATTCAGCCTTAAAATGACAAATTTAAAATAAATCCAAGCGTAATTGGTCCATCATTTGGACCCAATTTTAATTTAGACCAAAAACCCAATTTTGGCCCTATGACTTGGTTCCACCAAATTGAACCCATAGCCCACTCAATTGGCCACAATTTGTGTTGAAGAATCTTCATAACATCCCCTAACATCCATCTTCATAACATCCCCATACATCAAAATTAACCTTCAATTAGCCTTTGTGAGACCTTAAATTCATTTAATTTCAACCTATGTCTAAAAAGCCCCAAATTTACCCCAAATTGATCATGTCTTAAAATCTGGCCGAATTGAGGGCCTTAACCCCAAAATTTCCACTTCATACCTTCATGAAAAATGTTCAAAACACTTCCATTGATCATGTAGATCATTTAATTTGGATTTATCCCAAAGCTAGCCCAACCTAGACCCATGTGTAGCCCAACATACCCTTACTTGACCAAATTCTAAAAATTTCTCAAATTGATCTACCAATTGAACTCAAAATAAGTTCAACCCTTCACCAAAAATATTCATAACAATCATCTACACAACGTTGATCAATCAATTGGGTCAATTGACATGGCCAATTGACATAATTGGGTCAATTGACATGGCTAACCTAGCCTAAACCCAAACTTTTATCACCTGAACCCACATTGGACCTATGCATTAATGATGGCCTAACCACCCAAAAGTCATCAAATTAACTCCATCTCAGCCATTGGTTAGACCCGAAGACTGAGCTGAAACCCATCTAACCAACTAAAATAAGCCATGGACCAATAGTCCCCCAAATTAAGAGATGTTATTCTAAAAAATGCACATGCTTAAGATACCCTTACCAAAACTAAACCTCCTTGCACTAAGTTGCTTTGACAGTTTCCCCTAGATGCCCTGAGCACCTAGCCACCTCCCCTGCAATGTCCGGCCGGCCTAGTCGCCGGAGAAGCTCAAAACTGAGAGCCACTTCCATGGAACTTCACTTAAATCAAACCTAGAAGAAGCTCAGCTAAATCAAATCGTAGAGCTCCTCTGCCCTCCACCTAAGCACCACAATGCACCCAAACATTTGCCCTGAGAGCCACCCCATGACCATTTTTATAAAAACTCACCTCCACAACCATGGGAGGTGTGCTGAAAATTTCTTAGAGAGAGACCCCCAAACTTCTTATAGAGCTTCTCTGAGATCCCCTCGGTGCAATCCAACCCTCTTTCCCCACTGAATTCCAATGTGGAAGCTCAATTTTGAGCTCAAACCTCTGCTAAAAACTAGGACAGAGCTCATGACACTTCCACAGTCCACCAAACTTTAACTACTTGTGCTCACACCTTCACAACCAAGAAAGAAGCCAAAGCCCCACAAAATCCCCCTTTGAAACAACCTCTACAATAGCTCTTGACCAACACCCAAATCCAGCAGTGATCAAAATCATATCTAGGGCTCATACTAGGACCAAAGACTCAATCCTTAGCCTATTTTGATCATAACGAATGTGTCGAGATCCTCTGATAGAAGCTTCGCTTCTCAGAGCAAAGGTATAATACTTCTCTTCATCCCGAGTCCATTTTGATTCTCCATTTAATTAAGATTAATTTAATTGTGTGATTACCAGATGAATGTGTTCGTCTCACTTAGGCAAGTCCATAGGATCCAATCTAAAGTGATTTGGTTGATTCTAGGCCGAGATCTTAAGGTTTTAGTGTGGACGGTCATGGGATCACTCTATCAGGGGGGGGACGGTCATGGGATCACTCTATCAGGGATGATGACGGGGAGTCGTTTGATCAAGTGTGTATCGAATGGATAGAGGAGATCAAGCCGGACAGCTCTTCGGAACATAAACCACAGGTCGAGTCAGCAACTACGTGGATGGCGGTGTCCAACTAGAGCGCGCCACGCGTGCGTTCGGAGCTGCCTAGGATCTAGTCAGCACGCGTTGTTTAAATAGGTAAATAGAGATTTTTCCTATTTATTTAAATACCCCTAAATTAAAAAATTCATATGTTGGTGTAGAAAAATAGAAAAAAAATAAATAAAAATACCCTTTTACTCAGTGAATAGAGGAGAATAATGCGAAAATAATTTTAAGTCTATGTGATGCATATTTTATTTTTAATTTATTAAACACTGATTTGAATCTTTTGATTCTCCATTCGTGTAGACTTATCACCATAGCTTGAATTTTTGGCATGTTGTAGCATCCGTCAAGGGGAACATTCTGTGATTTTTCCAAAGTCAGAGGAGGTCCTTAGACAGAGAATCATATTTTTCAAGTTTATGTTCATAATTTACTTAAAATAATCATGGAAATTAGCATGTTTCTTACAAAAATCCAAGAAAATGTTATAAGGTTTAATATGGCCAGAGAACCCTTGAGAAAATTTCTCATGAGCCAAGTCATTTAAAAGAAAATTTCTCATGAGCCAAATTTCTCATGAGCCAAGTCATTTAAAATACACCTAATCTTTACAAACCCTCAATCACTAAGATAATAAATTTTGAAAAATTCAAACAACAAAATGACTTGATTTTTAAGCTCCACTATTTTTTAGGATCCAGAGAACTCATCATGAAAATTTCAAAACATTCTAAGTTCATTTGGTAACTTAAATTGATTTTTGAAGTTAAATAATACTTTTGGCATAAAAATGATTTTTAAAAATCAAAATATAACTTGAAAAATTATAAAACTTAGTCTTTTGAGTTCTATATAATTAGGGGTATTTTCTAAAAGTAAAATGATATTTAAAATAAAAACTTGATATTTAGCCCATTTTAAATATATAAAAATTACAAAATTCATAAAAATCACAAAAATAATTAAATTCATGGAAATGTTCTAAATTGTTTCGTAAAGAACTTAGGAACAATTGAAATATATTTCCTGATTTTCTAAACAAAGATATTGAATTTTAAGTTAGGAAAAATTAGAATATATTTCCTATTTTTCTAAATAAAGAAACTTAATTTCAAAGTTTAAAAATAATTTTTTAAAGGCTAAAAATGAGTTTTCACTAAAATAATTTGAATAAATCAAATAAAATTTAAAAAAAAATATAAAATCTTCTTCTCTGAGTTCTTTGACCTGATGTAAAACTTAATTTTCCTCATTTATAAAATTTTATATTTGATAAATACTCCAAAACTTAAAATAATTCTTAAAATTCAATTTAATAATTACCCCAAAATTTACTATAATTCTTAAAATTCAGATGAAATTCAAAAAATCATGAAATTTGGAAGTTAAAATTTCAAGGGAATAGGATTTACCTTGGTCGAATTAGGAATTTTTTTGAAAAATCTTATTTTTGAATGAAAATAATTATATAAAATAAATTTAATCTTGAAAATTCACATCTTCTACTCTGATGTCTTAATTGACCCATGAATGAGGTAGCATAAAAATGTCAAAGTCATTTCAATTGAATTTGACAAATCATGAAGTGTTAGAGCCTTAGGGGAAAATGTGTAATTTTTGAAATTTAGCCTTAATTAATATTTAGGCTTAGTTTGAAGATGGAAATGGGCAACCTATGATCTTAATTTGGATGTCTGAAACATAAGGCGTTAATTGGTAGAAAGCAACCTCACTTTCTTAATTGAAATAATAGGTTAATAAATTTCTAAATTATTAAAATTTGAAAGTTTATTAAAATAAAATGAACCCAGGACTTTGGGGTAAGACTTTTGAAGTCAATAACTAATCAAATAAAATTCAAATCATGAATTATGACCACCTAAAACTTAATTTTTTTCAAAACTAATTAAGATACTCACCTAGGTCTTAAGGGTTTAGTAGCGACTTAGGCTAAATAAAGTTTCATTTAAATAAGGATTAGAAGAGTAAACATCATTTAAATTTAAAACGTCTTTCAAACACTACAAGCCTAATTATAACTAAAAATTGGCTAAGTGTTCCAATAACACTAACTTGCCTCTTTAAGGGTCTTCACCCACATAATTTTTAAAATTAAATTACATATGATAATTACCTTACTCTTAGGGATAATTACTCTTCCTTACTCTTAGGGATAATTGAGACATCAATGTTCATGGAGCATTATGGTATTTTATAGGATGAATTATTAAGCAACATAATAAGTTTAAAAGAACTCAGGAATTTTCTCCAAGCATCGAGAGAGTAGCACGAACATGCTTCTTTCTCTAGATCTGTTGGGTACCTCAGAAATCTACTAAACTTAATATCTTGCTTGCCAACATCATCTTTAATTAAATTCCTAAGCACCCACCAAGATATGACCTAGGGTTAGATAGGTCGTCAAAATTTTACTTCCCTGTCTCATATAAATTGCCTTAACAAGTCTTTTGAGTTTCAGGTGGTGGAACGAGAAGACACGCTAGGTACGCTTTTACAGTTTTCAGCGTTGTCTTTCTTGTACTTTCATACTGTGCTTTTATACATGCAAACTTACATGGTAAACAATGTAGTCACTCTGCATGAAAACTATAACTATCGAAATAGCCACAAAATCAAAACCAAAACAAAAACCAAAACCAAAACTAAAACTAAAATCAACCAAGATAAAACTCACCGCCACAACATTCAAAATATAAAACAAGTCAAAGTTTAACACAAAACATCACACAAAACTACAATTGCAATTAAATTAAGACGTCTCTATCGGATCATCGGGAATTCCTCGGAGCAGGTAACCTACGGTTGCTAATGAGGCTTCTCACATTCTAAATGAAATTATGGAACTCATTAAGTTCAGTTTAGAAAATTCATTTGGACTAAGTGAATCTAATAGAAAATAGTGGTGCTGGAACGAGTGAACCGTAGGATCATAATCGGTGTCGCTATAATCAACTTTAACATGCCCCCATAAAATTTAAAGAACTTCAACCATAAGGCCACCTAATTTAACATTATAACTTGAACACACTAGAAAACTCAAACTCGTCGCGGCAAGAAGCTTGGAGCTGGCATAGTGGGCAGCACGACCCTCTTCAATAGCAAAACCCGTCTTTCCCAGCTAAACCTGTCTTCCTTCCTTAGACTTAAACAATAAAGCTATAGGACTTCGAGGTTGCTTGCTTATGCAACATAAATCCTCACCTTATCTTTAGGCCTTTGTATAGCCCTACTATAGAATATAAGCCCTAACTCGTCTTAGGGAATAGAGGTTGTCGTTTGTCAAGACCTAAATCCTCACATCTTCCAGGCTATTTGTGTGATAGTTTCACACGAATTTAAGCCCTAACTAATAAAATTGGCAGGATGAAACACCTAAATATTTCTCCTCAAAATTGAAGCCAAACATTAGGATAGCTTGGGAAGTCACCGGGGTTCACCACTAGATCGATGACATCCCCTAGATCTTCCTTCTTTGGACTCTAGAACAAGATGTTCCAAATTTGAGTCATTCCCCTTTCAAACCTCTACGTCCGATCTCATTGAAAAGTCATACTCTTTGAAACTCTTTGAAGATAATATTTTCGGATTTTTATTGAGAGTCTTCTTAAGTGACTTTGGTCATTTAAGATGTAATTAACTATAGGGGCTTGCCCTTGTAGGAAGCTTGTCCTAACCGAGCTTAATAAACCCTATTTAATTCTTTATGTTAAGTAAGGGAACTTGTTGACAAATATAAAGGTTTCGTAAACCAGACGGAGGTCATATGTTCTTTAGTTTATTTGATAGAGCCTCATCCTCATATTCTTGTTTTTATCCTTCGGGATAGATACAGGATTTGAGGTAAAATGCTCTTTCATTTAAACTATGAAAAATATTGGCTCAGTTTGATTCAATACTTTTCTAAACTTCAGCGTCCTTCCGAAGCGGGCAACGGAATTTTGATTCCGGTGACCGACAGCTTCTTATGGGCAACTCCAACCAAAAATAGCGCTGACAGTTTTTGGCGACTCTGCTGGGGACAAGCTTTTCTCTCCATACAAATCAAGAAATATTATCTTCACACCATCGATAATATGCCCATGTCCCTCTTGGACCAAAGTAACCTTCTTCTGTTGGCATACATGACCCATTTCTGTCTTGGGAAAGTACGGTCAACTCTTTGGTCTTCAGGACTAGCTATTCAACCATCATTGAGCAAAGGGGTGGTTCAGAAGGCCATTAAGGACTCTTTAAATTTTCATGTGGGGCTAAACCCTCAATAAGTGTGTCGGTGGACTAGTTCCACCTTGGCATTGTCTGTCACTAAATGGGTCCCGCACCGAGTCCTAAAATTTTTTACATCTTCCTTCAAATTTGATTTGTTATTCTGTAAATTAAACCAAATCGTGTTTTGCTGCGCGCGCTTTGAAATTTTCTTATATTAATTAAATTTTACACTTTTCCTTAAAAAAAATTTTGAAGATACCCATAAATTAAGACCCGCCAGTCTACAGATCAACCTCTACTTTCAGTGCTTCCACTAAAAATTATGAGGTTTTTGGCCATATAGCTAGCCCCAAAACTTTCTATTTTCAAGCCTATTGCAATGGCCTCCCAACGCTGACCTTTTTGTGCAGCTTGCCGACAAGCCAATAAGGAGCCACAAAGCTCATAATCTTGTTCCTACCATCAACTACCGAGCCAAATTTGAGATCTCGAGGTCATCCTCGGGAAAGCCACATTTGTAGTAATGAAGATTGCCACTCTTAAAATACAAGAACCATCTGCAAAACTCAGTTTGACTGCCTTCAAGACTTCCCTACCTGCAAGAAGTCTAAAACTACTGCCGCCACGACACCCGCCAAATTTTCTACCGTTTCAAAAGCCAAATTTTCTACCGTTTTGGAGTACCGCGAAGAATAATTTCCGACAAAGGGACAGATTTCAGAAGCACAAAAATCAATAATTTTGTCAAAAGACATGAGATAGATTGGAGATACTCTACGATTTACTCTCTCAAAGCAAATGGTCTGGCCGAAGCCTTCAACAAGACACTGGTACAAATTTTAAAGAAAACACTGGATGAAAATAAAAGGGATTGGCACAAAAAACTATTAGAAGCCTTGTGGGCCTACCGGATGACTTTGAAGATTCTCACTCAGTGTACACTCTATATGCTAGTGTACCGAGCCGAGGCCGTGCTACCGCTAGAAATCCAGACACCATCTATCAGAGTCGTCGTTGCCAATCAACTCACAATGGAAGAAAGTGAAAAACTTAGACTTGAAGAACTGGAAAGTCTCGAGGGAAAATGACTAGAAGCACAACAACATTCGGAGCTTTACCAGGCGAAGATGGTACAATCCAATGATAAATTGGTCTGCCCAAGGACATTCAAAGTTTGTGACCTTGTACTTTTGCTCAAAATGCTTATTCTTGCACGCCTCAAAATAGGTGGAAAATTAGAGCCGACTTGCGAGGGACCATTTGTCGTTAAAAAAGTCTACATAGGAGGAGCCTACCAGTTAGTGGACTTCCAAGGCGAAAGACCTATGTTACCAATAAATGGACGATATTTGAAAACGACGATATTTGAAAACCTATGAAAACCTATTACGCAACCTGATGCTGCTTGCCTCTGCTTGCTTTGAAATTTTGAAACTTTGATTGTTTTGAGGTTATCTCTTTGGCCGAATGTCTATGACCGGGTCCAAATTTTGTAATTAACCTCAATATAATGAAAATTTAGAGAAAGAAATTTTAAATTTGAAATTTTCTCCTTTCCACTTTTGAGTATAATGTTCCAAAAAAATTTAACAAAGCTCATACATAAGTAAATGATTTATTTCACTAAAATAAGCTAAAATTCACTTCAATAAAATACTTTATTTTGTTCTTCTTCATGACAAGTTTTGGCCCACAGTTGTTCTTCCTTTTGTCTGCAGAAAAATATTGGAACAGAGGCTGAACTTTGCTTTCAAGGATGGCTAGAGCCTCGCACTAAATGAGGAAATGGCGCCACAAGGCGGTAACAAGGCGGTACCAATGGATTTTAACTTGGTTGACATGGACTACGAAGGTCCTCTCATGGATGTAGTCAGCTTCATGGATGGTCCTCTCATGGATGTAGTCAGCTGCAAAGAGAAAGAGGGATTGCCTTCACTACTAAGGGTGACTTCTAAAGATAATGTATCATACAAAGGCAAGCACTTAATAATAGAGCAAGATCCGATGGAAGGGCCCAGCCGTCTGCCCTCCACGGTAGCTACACCAGTCGGAGGCCTAGTAGCCACCACCAACGAATGACTGCCAATTACTTTGATTCGCAGGACGCAACACAAGAATGCCAACCGCAAGAAGCAGAGGGCTTTTCTACGACAAAAAATACAGACGTCATAGAGAGATGAAAAACTTGCTCACCCCTTTTCCTGAGGGTCATATTTGTGACCCAGATCTAAAAGAAACTTCTGCTAGCCTACCCACCACGGATGAAGAACCAGGACTCATGACAGAGTCAGATACACTTTCAATTTCAGATGTTTTTTGCAAGGGTTGCCCGACGTGCAATGTTGAAATACCTATCGGGACATCAGCCATGAGCGCATTTGTAGAATGCTCGGATTGAAATGTTCTACATTTACAGTGTTTCAGTACATGTGTTTCAGTACATTGGAGCACCGATGGGTCTCAAACTTCAGATTTTATGATGGATGAGCCATATGTCCCACTGGGGATAGATCAGTATGTACCATGGAGCCCTAGATCAGTATGTACCATGGA
>NW_018164978.1:28836-30236 GCF_001263595.1 Phalaenopsis equestris | reverse complement strand
GGCCCGGGGTCGTCCATCCCGTTAGATGGCCGAGTCTCATATTCCAGATCAACTAGAGCCAGTTTGGGTTCCTGCCAATGCTTGAAGGGAGGAACGCCCGCAACAGCTATTCGACCCCTCGACCCCTAGTACAATGGAGTACTACAAGATAAGCAAAGTAAATAAAAGATAATTTGAATTTTATGAAGAAGTTCAGGGAAAATTTGTCAGCATACTAGAAGGCCTTGAGCTGTATACCAGGGTCTTCTCCGAGAGTGACGAAAGAAGGATTCTGGACTGCATCTTTGATTTGAGAGATAGAGGCCGAGCGAGCCTTCTCATGGAAAGAACGTACTCTGAGCCGAAGAAATGGATGAGAGGAAAATGGCGAATCACCATTCAGTTCGGCTGTTATTATAACTTCACAAATGATAGACAGGGGAATCCGCCTGGGATCCTCAGACACGACCAAGTAGATCCCCTACCGCCAATGATCAGACGATCAGATGGTCAGAGGGTTCACTATATATTATACCTTTTTAGGCGTCAGCCCATGTTCGATACATGACATCTTTGTTGAAGAAGATTAATGGAAATTTCATGTCAGAAATGTGCCTTTTTTGTCAGTTGCCTTTTTGTGTGATGGATGAAAGCCACAAACCACGCATTGGTTCAGAATATTGGTTCAGAAAGAACAAAACAACAAATCTTTAACAATAAATAGAATTTAAATAAAAATAATCACCAATGAATAAACAATAAAATAAATTTCTTTTAAAAAATAATTAAAATAAATTTCTTTATAAAATAAATTTCTTTTAAAAATCAACAAATTAAAATTAAAATTTAAAAGACAAATTTTGAAAAATTAAATGTGATAGAAACAACAAGAAAAGAAAATGAATCTGTTGAGTGGATTCTCTCATTTTTGGAGTTTCTTACTCTTTGTGCGCGCAACACAACCATCTTTATCTGCAATAACTCTCTTCACATCCCTATGAAATTTCACATTCTACACAAAACCCCACAAAACTCTACAAATTTTCTTCAACAAAATCAACATTTTTACATGACACATTTCTACAAATTCAACATCACAAACTCTCTACACATGTGACTCTTGGGGTCAGTAACCCAATTTTGACTCCCCATATCCAAGGATTAATATAAGGCCCCTCCACGGCTTCCAATTCTCTACATACATCTTCGAGATACGAGTAAGACACCCCTTTATGGAACATCACATCCTATTATCAACAACTTTCGAGATTGGTGTAAGGCCCCTCCATGGCTTCCAATTCTCTACCTACATTTTTGAGATTGGTGTAAGGCCCCTCCACGGCTTCCAATTTTCTACCTACATCTACGAGATAGTAGTAAGACTCCCCTTTATGGAACATCACATCCTATTCTCAACACCT
>NW_018164978.1:3087-28484 GCF_001263595.1 Phalaenopsis equestris | reverse complement strand
TCTCTACCTACATCTTCGAGATAGGAGTAAGACTCCACTTTATGGAACGTCACATCCTATTCTCAACACCTTTTGAGATTGGTGTAAGGCCCCTCCATCGCTTCCGAGTCTCTACCTACATCTTCGAGATAAGAGTAAGACTCCACTTTATGCAACATCACATCCTATACTCAACACCTTTCGAGATTTGTGTAAGGCCCCTCCATCGCTTCCGAGTCTCTACCTACATCTTCGAGATAAGAGTAAGACTCCACTTTATGCAACATCACATCCTATACTCAACACCTTTCGAGATTTGTGTAAGGCCCCTCCATCGCTTCCGAGTCTCTACCTACATCTTCGAGATAGGAGTAAGATTCCTCTTTATGGAACATCACATCCTATTCTCAACACCTTTCGAGATTGGTGTAAGGCCCCTCCATCGCTTCCGAGTCTCTACCTACATCTTCAAGATAGGAGTAAGACTCCCCTTTATGGAACATCACATCCTATTCTCAACACCTTTCGAGATTGGTGTAAGGCCCCTCCATCGCTTCCGAGTCTCTACCTACATCTTCGAGATTATAAGACTCCCCTTTATAGAACATTGCATCCTATCTCAACTCCTTTTGAGATTGGTGTAAGGCCCCTCCATGGCTTCCAATTCTCTACCTACATCTTTGAGATTTGTGTAAGGCCCCTCCATGGCTTCCAATTCTCTACTTACATCTTCGAGATAGGAGTAAGACTCCCATTTATGGAAGATCGCATCCTATTCTCAACACCTTTTGAGATTTGTGTAAGGTCTTCCACGGCTTCCAATTCTCCACCTACATCTTTGAGATAGGAGTAAGACTCCCCTTTATGGAACATCACATCATATTCTCAATACCTTTCAAGATTGGTGTAAGGCCCCTCCACGGCTTCTAATTCTCTACCTACATCTTTGAGATAGGAGTAAGACTCCCTTTTATGAAACATCGCATCCTATTCTCAACACCTTTCGAGATTGGTGTAAGGCCCCTCAACGGTTCCAATTCTCTACTCACACCTTTTGAGATAAGAATAAGACCCCCACTGTGGCATCCTACTCTCAATCTTCGAAGTCATCACCTACACAATGATTCCCATCCTTTATAAATACTTAAAATTTCATAACTCAAAATTCACTCTCTGATCCCATGCGAGAGTCCCTATTCCTTGATTTCAATCAGATGATCATCTGCTAATGTCCCCAACAGAAACAAATCACACACAGCTCTACACATACTTTTGGGTCTGTTGACTTAGGAGTTTGTATTAGTTTTTGTTGATCTTGTCAGCCAACGCCAATAAGCGCGGTGTGTTTGCCCAACACACCACACCTATTGGGAGTCCATTTGTTGACCTCACTTCTGGTTGAGGTTTAGCTTTCCCTCTTTAGTCCTCTTTAGTAGCCTATTTCCCTCTTTAGTAGCCTAAGATCTAGCCATAGGACTTTCCTATTGACTTTTCTTAAAAATCTTGACAAGGATCCCTCACCATTAGAAATTTCAAACTCTTCTCTACTTAACTTGAAGTTCCACATATTGGTCCTAACCGCTAACACTTAGTAGGTGTGGTCACTTTGGGGGAAACTCAAGATGAGTCACCCTTAGGACTGCTGGACCATAGGGTTGACCCTGGGTGTTGGTCTAGGGCTAAGACACTCACTCACAATCACTTGTACTCACAATCACTCATTACCTTAAACCCAGAACTTCTAGGCTTTGGTCCCTTGATAGAGACTCCTGTAGGTGGTTCCTTAAACGCACTAGGCTTGGGCTAGGGTTTAGCTAATACCACTGCATAGAGGACCCAAAATGGGATTTTCATTGGTCCATGGCTAATTGATGGTGGTTGGCACTCCAACTATACCAAGATACCCAACCTACCCTTTTGTACCCTTTTGCCCCTAAATTTGCCCCTAAATTCTCCCAAATTACCAAGATATCCTTAGGACCCTAAATCTCAAAATCTAGCCAAAATACCCAACTTGACTCAAAAAATCATTTCAAACACATTGAAAACACCCAAACTACCCAAAATCCCCAAATTGGCCAAATTACCAAAATACCCCTCTTTAGCCCAAAATTTTAAAAATTCCAAAAAATCCCAAAATATTTCAAAAACCTCGCAAATATTCCCAATTTCTTTTTTCTCAACTATAACATGACCCAATTTGGCCAATTTGACCATCTTTGATCAAAACCGCCAAATTGCCCTTTAAAGGCCCATATTTCCCCAAATCACTCCAAATGTCCAACAATTTGATCCCAATCTCCCCAAATTTCAATCTCAAACTCAAATTCACCCTTGATATGACCAATATAGACCAAATCTAAGCTCAGTTGGTCCATCATTTGGACCCAATCTTGATTTAGACCAAAAACCCAATTTTGGCCCTATGACTTGGTTCCACTAAATTGAACCCATAGCCCACTCAATTGGCCACAATTTATATTGAATAATCTTTATAAAATCCCCATACATCAAAATTGACCTTAAATTTGCCTTGGTGAGACCTCAAATTCATTTAATTTCAACCTAAGTTCAAAAAGTCCAAAATTTATTCTAAATTGACCATGTCTCAAAATCTCGCCAAATTGAGGGCCTTAACCCCAAAATTTCCACAACATGCCTTCACGAAAAATCTTCAAAACACCTTCCTTAATCACGCGTACCATTAAAATTGGACTTAGCCGAAGGATAGCCCAACCTAGACCCATGTCTAGCCCAACATACCCAAAATTGACTAAATTCCAAAAATCCCTCGAGTTGACCTAACAATTGAACTCAAAATCACTTCAACCCTTCACCAAAAATCTTCATAACAATCATATACGCAATTATGATCAATCAATTGGGTCAATTGACATGGCTAACCTAGCCCAAACTCAAAATTTGATCACTTGAACCCAATTTGATCACTTGAACCCACATCTTGAACCCACATTGGACCTATGCATTAAAGATGGCCTAAGCACCCCAAAGTCATCAAATTAACTCCACCTCAGCCATTGGTTAGACCCTAAGACTGAGCTAAAACCCATCTAACCACCTAAAATAAGGCATGGACCAAAATTCCCCGAAATTAAGTGATTTTATTATAAGAAATGCACAAGATTAAGATACCCTTACCAAAACTAAACCTCATTGCATTAAGTTGCTTTGGCAGATTCCCCTGGATGCCCTAAGCACCAAGCCACCTCCCCCTGCCATGGCCAACCAGCCTAGTTGCCGGAGAAGCGCAAAATCGAGAGCCACCCCCATGAAAGTTCACCCAAATCAAACCTAGAGGCCAGCTTAGCCAAATCAAATTGTAGAGCTCCTCTGCCCTCCACCTAAGCACCATAATACACCCAAACATTTGCCCTGCGAGCTACCCCATGACTATTTTTATTAAAAAACTCACCTCCAAGACCATGGGAGGTGTGCTGAAAATTTCTTAGAGAGAGCCCCCAAACTTCTCACAGAGCTTTCTCACAGAGCCTTCTCACAGAGCTTCTCTGAGATCCCCTCAGTGCAATCCAATCGTCTTCTCCCATTGAATTCCACTGTGGAAGTTCAATTTTGAGCTCTAACCTCTGCCAAAAACCAGGAAAGACCTCATTACACTTCCATAGTCCACCAAACTTCAATTACTTGTGCCCACACCCTCACAACCAAGAAAGAACCAAGAAAGAAGCCAAAGCCCCCAAGAAAGAAGCCAAAGCCCCACAAATCCCCCTCTGAAATATCTTCTACAATAGCTCTAAACCAACAACCAAATCCGCTCGTGATTGAAATCATATCTAGGCCTCACACCAAGACTAGAGACTCAATCCCTAGCCTCTTTATATCATAACAAACGTACTGAGACCCTCTGATCGAAGCTTCACTTACCAGAGCAACGGTATAAAACTTCTCTTCCTCTCGAGCCCAATTTGATTCTCCATTTAATTAGGCTTAATTTAATTGCATGATTACCATATGGATGGGTTCACCTAACTTAGACGAGTCCATAGAATCAAACTCAAAGTGATTTGGTTGAGTCTAGGTAGAGATCTTAAGGTTTTAGTGTGGACGGTCACGGGATCACTCTATCGGGGACGATGACGGGGAGTCGTTTGATCAAGCATGTATCAAATGGTCGGAGGAGATCGAGCCGGACAGTGTTTTAGAGCATAAACCGCGGGCCGAGTCAGTAGCTACGTGGATGGCAACGTCCAACTAGAGCGCGCCACGCATGCCTTCGGAGCTACCTAAGATCTAGTCAGCACACCCTGTTTAAATAGATAAATAGGGATTTTTCCTAATTATTTAAATACCCCTAACTTAAAAAATTCATATCTTGGTGTAGAAAAAATCACAAAAATAAAATGAAAATACCCTCTTGCTCAGTGAATAGAGAAAAATAATTTGGAGATAATTTTAAGTCCATGTCATGCATATTTTATTTTTAATTAATTAAACACTAATTTGAATCTTTTGATTCTCCATGCATGTAGACTTGTCACCATAGCTTGAATTTTAACCATGTTGTAGCCTTTGTCAAGGAGAACTTTCTCTAATTTTCTCATAGTTAGAGGAGGTCCATAGACAGAGAATCACATTTTTTAGATTTATGTGCATTATATGATTAAAATAATCATGGAAATTAGCATTTTTCTTAGAAAAATCCAAGAAAATTTTGGAAGGTTTACTATGACCAGAGAACCCTTGGGAAAATTTCTCATGAGCCAAGCCATTCAAAATACATCTAATCTTTACAAACCCTAAATCACTAAGATATTTAATTTTGAAAAAAACAAACAATAAAATGACTTGATTTTTTAGCTGCACTGTTTTTTAGGATCCAGAGAACTCATCACGAAAATTTCAAAACATTTTAAGTTCATGTGATAACTTAAATTGATTTTTTAAGTTAAATAACATTTTTTGCAAAAAAATGATTTTTAAAAATCAAAATATAACTTGAAAACAAACAATAAAATGACTTGATTTTTTAGCTGCACTGTTTTTTAGGATCCAGAGAACTCATCACGAAAATTTCAAAACATTTTAAGTTCATGTGATAACTTAAATTGATTTTTTAAGTTAAATAACATTTTTTGCAAAAAAATGATTTTTAAAAATCAAAATATAACTTGAAAAATTATAAATCTTGGTCTTTTGAGTTCTCTGTGATTAGGGGTATTTTCTAAAATTATAATGATTTTTAAAATAAAAACTTGATTTTTAGCCCATTTTAAATATTTAAATAATTAAAATATTCATAAAAATCACAAAAATAATAAAATTCATGAAAATGTTCTAAATTGTTTCTTAAGCACTTAGGAACAGTTGTAATATTTTTCTTGGTTTTCTAAATAAAGATATTGAATTTTAAAGTCTAAAAAATTTATTTTTAAAGACTAAAAATGGGTTTTCATTAAGAATAATTCCAATAAATCAAATAAAACTGAAAAAAATATAAAATCTTCTCCTCTAAGTTCTCTGACCTTATAGAGATTTTTCAAAGATATAAAACTTAATTTTCCCTTTTTAAAATATTTAATATTTATTAAATACCCTAAAATTAAAATAATTCTTAAAATTCAATAAATCAAGAAATTTGGTCCAAAGGCTTTTTTGGTTTAAACCTCTAGTAAAAATTTCAAGGGATTAGGATATAACTTTGTCGAGTTAGGAATTTTCTTTGAAAAATCTTATTTTTTCCTGGAAATAATTATATAAAATAAATTAAATTTTGGAAAATCACATTTTCTCCTCTGATATCTTAATTGACCCATGAATGAGGTAGGATAAAAATTTCAAACTCATTTGAATTGAATTTGACAAATTATAAAGTGTTAGAGCCCTATGGGCAAATGTGTAATTTTGGAAATTTAGCCTTAATTAACATCTAGGCTTAATTTAATGTAGGCCTAATTCAAGGAGGAAAATGGGTAACCTCTGATCTTAATTAATTTATGCCTGAAATAGAAGGGGTTAATTGGTATAAATCAATCTCACTTTCTTAATTGAAAATATAAGTTAATAAATTTCTAAATTATTAAAATTTGAAAGTTTATTAAAATAAAATGAACCCAGGGCTTAGGGGTATGACTTTTGAAGTCAATAACTAATCAATTTAATATGTTTATTTTGATTTTCAAATAAAATTCAAATCATGAATTATGACCACCTAAAATTTAATCTTTTCAAAACTAATTAAGACACCACCTAGGTCTTAAGGGCTTTGAGTGACTCAGGCTAAATCAAGTTTCATTTAAATAAGGATTAGGAAAGTAAACATCATTTAAAATTAAAACGTCTTTGAAACACTACAAGCCTAATTATAACGAATATTTGGCTAAGTGCTCCAATAACACTAACTTGCCTCTTTAAGGGTCTTCACCCACATAAATTTCAAAATTAAATTACATATGATAATTTCCATACTCTTAGTGATAATTGAGACATCAATGTTCATTGAGCATTAGGGTTTTTTATAGGATGAATTATTAAGCAACAAAATAAGTTTAAAAGAACTCGAGATTTTCCACCACGCAGCAAGAGAGTAGCACGGACCTGTTGGATACCTCAGAGATCTACTAAACTTAATATGTTTTGCTTGGCAACATCATCCTTAATTAAATTCCTAAGGACCCGTCAAGACATGACTTAGGGTTTGATAGGTCGTCAAAATTTTACTTCCTTGTCTCATATAAACTGCCTTAACATGCCTTTTAAGTTTCAGGTGGTGGAACGAGAAGACTCACCAGGTAGGCTTTTACAGTTTTCAGCATTGTCTTTCTTGTACTTTCATACTGTGCTTTTATACCTGCAAACTTGCATGCTAAACAATGATGTCACCCTGCATGAAAACTAAAACTATCAGGATAGCCACAATACCAAAACCAAAACCAAAATTAAAATCAACCAAGATAAAAATCACCTCCACAACATTCAAAATAAATAAAAACTCAAAATTTAATCACAAACATCACAAAAACAACAACTACGACTAAATTATAATGTCTCTTTGTAATTAAATTAAGAAGTCTTTATCGGATGACTGGGAATTCCTCGGAGGAGGAAACCTACGGTTGCTAACGAGGCTTCTCATGGTCTAAATGAAATTATGGAACTCATTAAGTTGAGTTTTGTAAATTCATTTGGACTGAGTGAATCCAATAGAAAATAGTGGTGCCGGAACGAGGGAACCGTAAGATCCTAACCGGTGTCATTCTAATCAACTTTAATATGCCCCCATAAAGTTTAAAAAGCTTCAACCATAAGGCCACCTGATTTAACATTATAACTTGACACACTAGAAAACTCAAACTCATCTCAGCGAGGAGCTTGGAGCTAGCATAGTGGGCAGCACGACCATCTTAAACAGCAAAACCCATCTTCCCCAGCGAAACCAATCGTCCGTCCTTAGACTTAAACAATAAAGTCATAGGACTTTGAGGTTGCTTGCTTATGCAACGTAATTCCTCACCTTATCTTTAGGCCTTTGTATAGCCCTACTATACAATATAAGCCCTAACTCGTCTTAGGATTTGGAGTTTGTCGTTTGTCACGACCTAAATCCTCACATCTTTTGGGCTATTTGTGTGATAGTTTCACATGAATGTAAGCCCTAACTAATAAAATTAGCATTATGAAACACCTAAATATTTCTCCTCAAAACTGAAGCCAAACAATAGGATAGCTTAGGAAGCCATCGAGGTTCTCCTCTGGATCCATGACATCCCCTAGATCATCCTTCTTTGGACTCTACAACAAAATGTTCCAAGTTTGAGTCATTCCCCTTTCACACCTCTACGTCCGATCTCATTGAAAAGTCCTACCCTTTGAAGCTCTTTGGAGATAATATTTTTTGATTTTTATCGAGAGTCTTCTTAGGTTACTTTGGTCATTTAAGATGTAATTAACTATAGGGGCTTGCCCTTATAGGAATCATGTCCGAACCCAGCTTAATATAAACCCTATTTAATTCTTTATATTAAATAGGGGAACTTGTTGGCAAATATAATGGTTTCGCATACCAGACGAATGACATATATTCTTTAATTTATTTGACCGAGATAAATACAGGGTTTGAGGTAAAGCGCTCTTTCATTTAAACTATGAAAAATATAGGGTCAGTTTCATTTAATACTTTTCTAAACTTCAACGTCCTTCTGAAGCGGGCGACGGGATTTTGATTCCACTAACCGACAGCTTCTTACGTGCAACTCCAACCAAAAATAGAACCAACAACTCGTCTAGTATCTGACACTAGCGCGTAAGCGCTGAGTCTCGCCGCTTAGGTGCGGCCTTCTCTGTTTAACCGGAACTTAAGTGCCGGATCTGACGCTTAGTCGTCAAAACTTTTTTGCACAATTTTTCACATTTTTGCTCCAAATTTCATCCTTTTTCACTCCTTTAAGCATTTTTTTAATTTTTACTTGTATCTGAAGTAAAAATACAAAAATACCTTCCATTAAAGCGTAATATCTCAAAAATAGGTATAAAAATGTGTCCAAAAATACTATATATTTTAGGTGTATCAAAATCCCGTAAACTTAAAATGTTACTTATCCTTAAACTTAAATCCCCCAAACTTAAAATATTACTTGTCCTCAAGTAACCCTTCAATCTACTTTAAAATCCAAATATGTATGATGTAAATGAGTTTCTTTAGGAGTTACTAAAATTTTGATCTAGAAATATAGTAGTCCAATTTAGAAAAAATAATTAGTAAATGAGACCAACTTAAAGTTTGAAAATTTTTAATGTTAAGAAATATTGTAAGTTCTGTAAATTTAGATTTTAGTTCTTTTATTTTATCTATTTAAAAATTTTTGTTCAAAATAATTTTACTTACTATATTATATTTATAGGCTTAAGATTTTATGAAGCCTTATACTTTAAAAAGATCAAATGTAGAACCAATTTTTGATTAGGCACTAATCCTCAAGCTTCTCCTCCCTTACATTTCTTTTCTTTTTCTTTTCTTTTTTTTTCTTTTCTTTTTCTTTTTCTTTTTCAAGCAAGAATTACTATATCTGGATAGACCTTTAATGATTTTTAATTCCACTTCTCATTTCTTAAAGTAAAGTCTTTATATGAAAATTTTACTTATAAATATAATAATAGTTTAAAAATCATTTTAATAAACGAAATTTAAGTATTAGAAATAATTGTCTAAATTATTTAAAATTTTCAAAAATATAATTTTTCTTACTAAAGATAGTCACTTATATTAATCATTTTCTATACTAAAAATTTTTAACTTAAAGTTTTTTTTCATTACTTAAAATTTTAACTAAATTTTCTTACTCATTTCTAAAATCAAATTTTACTTCCCTAATATAACTTCATAAACATAATCAATTTTTCTTTTAAAATCAACTTGACTTGTGATACATTTGAGAAGAAATAAAATTCCAGTTTTGAAAATAATTTTCATCCCCCAAGTTTAAATTTTTAAAAGATTAAACAGTTTAGCATCAGATAATTATATAGGCAGAAAATGAAAATTTAAATAACATGCTAATAGGAATTTTTAGATCCTAATTATACAAATATAAATTTAAAGACAGGAGTAAAATTAATTTTGATCAAATTTTCTAACATTTTATTTTAGTTTGACATGTAGAGATTCAAATAGACTTCTAAACAGTGGGTATAAACATAAAATCAAACATACACACTACTGACATCACAATCGAGGATATGGAGAAAATTCCACTCTTGGTTCACCTCTAATCAGACTCTCCAAAGATGCATGGAATTTCTCTTCATATTCACTGTTCCTTCTATTATAACTATTAGTATTATTTGGAAAACACTCTAAATTTTGTACCTTATTAATGATAAAATTGATATTATCCATCATCTTCTGCAATAACTCATCCTGAGTCTTAGTAGAATCACCTCTAGATGTAGAAGCATGTGAAGCAGATTGTCTTGATGAAGATGCAACAAAGGTAGATGCAGCAGATGTCTCTCATCCTTAACTCCTAAGAAATCCTCCTCTCCAGCCAAAAATCAAATGCTCAGAATAAGTGTTCACATTCACCTTTGTGTTGGGCTTTAGAGGTAACAGAACTTCCTCCCAACTATCATACTTTACTCCAGCCTGCTCGCATATAGAAAACATCTAGGAAGGAAATATCATACCTGTAGTAGTAGCAGTTGTAGCAGAACTGATGATAGTGTGATAGATCAAAGCCCTTATGTTGATGGGCTTTCCCTCCTGAATACAATAATTCAACGTCGCTCTCTCTGGTCACTTCACTGAGATGATTGGTTGAAAGCAAACAAGCAGAAATGAAATAGTGTCAGGCCTTTGAAGGTGCACATAACTTTGAAGTTGTGAAATTTACTCTCCCCTCATTGGTAATCTTCCAAAGTCCTCTCCCAATAGTCAAGTATGAAATAATCTTATCGAACTCCTCTTCCATAAGACTATAATTCGCATAAAAACATAAAGTCTCCGGTGGTAAATGGTAAAATAACTTGATTACCTCTAGAGTAAAAGGTACCAACTTCCCTCGAACCATAACTCGATCGTCCTCAGCCTTTGGGAGATTTGCATAAAACTCCCTTACAACATAAATTACAGCGACAGCAGAGAAACAATAGAACTGTTCCCACTGTCGGTGGACTATCAGGTCTTCCACTCCTCCACCATTAGTTCTAAAACATCACTCCTGAATCAATTTTTGTGACTGTAGAGCGTCACTATATCGATCCTGAGCTTATGAACTGACAAATTTACTCAAATCAAATGGGCTCTTTCCTCTGCTCCTTTTCATTATTGGTGTCATTCTACGAATTTTATAAATTACGAAATAACTTTGAAAATGAAGTTTAAATCACTAAAATAAACTTCCAAAAGCACTAACTAAACTTCCTAATCAATTTTCGTAGATTTTTCTTCGCTTTTCACCACGAATAGTAAATTTTTGAAATCATCCAAACGTGTTTAAAATATATGATGAAAATTTAAAATTTTAGCATAGAAGTAAAGTTCTTACCTCAAGAAACTTGGATCTAGCAAATCTCACACCAAGAAATGTCCAAATTACACTTGCCCTAGCCCTCAAAATTGTGAACTCGAGTTGGGGAAGACGATAAGAGGCGTTAAAAATGTCATTTTCGGACCAAAAATTCACTTTTAACCATTTGAACCGATTTTCGTGAACTGGCGCTTAATCGTGAGTAAGTGGCGCTTAGGCTCCTGCCTCTCGGGTTAGAGCGCCTGCCTCTCGGGTTAGCGAGATGTGACGCTTAGGCGCCATTGCACAATTTTTAAAAATTTTAAATTAAAGTAAAATGCACTATTAGCCTAAGCAAACCACCCTTAAATGGTCTCATAGCACTTAAATGTCTATTTTTACTTCCTATAACTCCCTTCTCTCTCAAAATTCTTCATAATAATTAATTCAATTCGAGGCTAAAAATTACACAAATTTTCTCAAAAACAAACTTATATTAATTCACAAACAAGTACAAATGCATTTAACACTTAATTCTCTCTCCAAATAGTCTTGGATGAGAAAATTTTCCTAAGTACAAAACTCTTAACACACACATTTACAATTAAACACATAAGTGACACAAACACTAAAAACAAGACATAAACACTAACACACTTAAAACATGACTCCAACCACACAATTCCTAACACTTAACTTAACTCCAATCTTTATTAGAAGGAACGAATTCTTGTCTCTCAGTAGTCTCTCCAGGAATATAAAGTTAATAAAACGGACGGTAGTGACAAGCTCTAATACTATCATCTTTGATCCACTTCTGCTTAAGAAACATCTCCTTATCTGCTTCCTCTGTATAGATATTATGGCTAAATTGCCTTTTCATGAATTGCATTGCATATTAAGTTGTTACCCAATATGTTCTAGATGAGCATGGAATTCAAGCACCTTAGTCTCTAATATAAATATAGTATTCTCCATCTGGTTGATCTTCTCCGATATCCCTTCAATACTAACGACTAAGAAACCGTTATACATCTCCTATGCAAATTAACTATGAACTTATTCCTCATGGCTACTTTCTTCTTCTTCAAATACATCTCCCATACATTTTCTCTAATTCTATCTCTTTCTTAGACTTTTAGGGCTAAAAATAATCTGGGATGAAATTCCTTCACAAACCACCCCTTCTATTTATAGGCCTAATTCCCCCGTATAACTTCTAGGCACGACTAGAAACTGTAAAGATATGTTTATTCCAACTAAATTGCAGTTACACTTTCTAGAACTCAAAATTTGCACATGTGACTAAATTTCCACTTAAGCGTCGGATCTGGCGCTTAAGCGCTAGTGCCTTAAGCGCCAGTGCACATTTTTGCACCAGTCAACTTAACGTCCAAATTCTCATTATAACATCTCTAAGTCTATAAATCAAATCTAAAAATCATTACTAGCACATAGTAAACTCAAAAATACTACCTCAAATTTTTTAATCAGACTCAAAACAATAATCAAAGAAAGAAAAAACACACTGAGAACATTGGGTTGCCTCCCAAAAAGCGCTTGGTTTTACGTCATCAGCCCAACGTAACCAGTGCTCATTCTAGTTGACCCAACATCATTCCATCATTATATTTATGTTGATCCCTTATATAATAAGGTTTCATTCTATGCCCATTCACTTTATAAATTTTCACAAAATTAGGATCTTTAATATCCACAACTTCATAAGGATAAACTTTTATCACAACAAATAAGCCTATCCACCTGAACGTTTGCTTTGAAATAATCTTAACCTTGCATTATATAGCAAAACTTGTTGTCCTGGCTGAAAATTTTTAGTAAGAATCTTTCGATCATGCCACATTTTCATCTTTTCTTTATAAATTTTAACACTATCATAAGATTCATTCCTTATCTTTTCAAGCTCATTTAATTGTAACAATCTTTTCTTGCCAGCATCTTTTAAATTATAATTGAACTCTTTAATAGCCCAATATGCTTTATACTCAAGTTCAACTAGTAAGTGACAAGCTTTCCCAAATATTAGTCTATATGGGGACATTCCTATAGGAGTTCTATATGCAGTCCTACAAGCCCACAAAGCATAGTTATGTTTGACTAACAAATTCATTTTTGTTGGATTCACAGATTTTTCAAAATTTTTTTTAATTTCCTGATTGGATAATTCAACAAAACAATGTATCTGAGAAGGATAAGCAGTATCTGAGAATGATAAGCAGTAGCAATCCTATGATTTATATGATATTTCTTTAATAACTTCTCCATAATGGCATTTCTGAAATGACTTCCCCCATCAGTAATGATACTCTCGGCATCCCAAATCTACAAAATATGTTAATCTTCAAAAATTTTGCAACACTTTGAGCATCACATCGAGGTAAAGCAACAGTTTCTATCTATCTGGATACATAATCCACTACTAACAGAATATATAAATTTCCAAAAGATGGTGTAAATGGTCCTAAGAAATCTAATTCCCAAACATCAAATATTTTAACTTCTAGCATGTAATTGAGCGGCATCTCATTTCTTTTAGAAATATTGCCTACTCTTTGACATCTATCACAAGTTTTGATATAAGCATTAACATCTCTAAAAATTGTTGGCCAATAAAATTTAAATTGTAGAATTTTGTATGTTATTTTATCAACACCAAAATGTTTCCCAAAATCAGAATTATGATATTTTGGATAATTTCATAAGTTTCTTGTAATGGTACACATCTTTGAATGATAAGATCCTTTACTTGTTTATATAAGTATGGGTCATCCCAAAATAAGTCTTAGCTTCAGAAATTAATTTCCTCATTTACAGTGAACAATTTTTCATCTGGAAAATGTTCATTAATTTCATTTTCAAAAAAGAGTGGTTTTTCTAATGCAAATATGGACAAATGATTAGCAATTTGACTTTCAATTCCCTTCTCATCTACTATTTCAAAATCAAATTATTGTAAAAGAGAATCTATTGTATAAGTCTCAGTTTAGTATCCTTCTTTTTCATTAAGTACATAATTGCAGAATGATTTGTATGCACTATACAATGAGTTCCAATCAAATATGATCTAAATTTATCGAAGCCATACTATTGCTAATAAATCTTTTAAAGTTGTTTTATAATTAATTTGAGTTTCTTTAAGAGTTTTACTAGCATAGTAAATAACTTTGAAAATTTTATCACATCTTTGTCAATAGCATAATCAAATAGCATAATCACTTGCATCACACATAAGTTCAAAAGGTTTTGCTTAATTTGGTAAAACTATAGTTGGTGCAGTGATTAATTTTTCTTTTAATAGTTTAAAAGCTTCTAGGCATTCCTCATCAAAATTGAAGATTGCATCTTTCTCTAGTAAATTGGCATAAAGGCTTAGCAATCTTAGAAAAGTCCTTAATATATCGCATGTAAAATCCAACATGTTCTAAAAAACACCTAATTTCCCTTACATTTGTTGGATAAGATAAATTAGCGATCAATTCAATTTTAGCAGGATCTACTTCCATACTATTTTCTGATATTTGATGACCTAACACAATTCCTCCTACTACCATAAATTGGCATTTTTTTAAGTTAAGGACTAAATTTGTTTCTTCACAGCGTATAAAAACATTAGATAAATGTTTTAAACATGAGTCAAATGAAGTTCCAAACACTGAAAAGTCATCCATAAAGTCTTCAATCCCTTTTTCAATTAAATCACAAAAAATTACCATCATAAATCTTTGAAATGTAGCAGGAGCATTACATAAACCATAGGGCATTCTTCTAAAATCAAAAGTACCATAAGAATTAGTAAATGTTTTTTTCTTTTGATCCTTAGGAGATATTTGAATCTATTGATAACCAGTATATCCATCTAAAATATAAAAGTATTTGGGTCCAGCTAGTCTATCCAGCATTTGATCTAGAAAGGGTAGTGGAAAATGATCTTTCATAGTGGTATGATTTAATTTACTATAATATATGCATATTTGCCACCCTGTAACTTGCCTAGTAGTTATTAACTCATTATGCTTATTCACAGTTACAGTTACTCCTTTCTTAAAAACACAGTGAATTAGACTAACTCACGCACTATCTAAAATAGAGTAGATAATTCCAGCATCTAACCACATTAAAATTTTTTTGTTAACAATCTCTTTAATAATAGAATTTAATCTCCTTTGTGGATCAGCCCCGAGTTTGCAGTTTTCTTCCAAATTAATTCTATGCATACAAATTGAAGGATTGAGTTCTTTAATATCAGCAATTGTCCATCCAAAGGCTTTCTTAAAATTTTTGAAAATTTTCATCAGCTTTTCTTCTTCTTCCTTTGTTAACTTCGAGTAAATTATAACAGGTAAAGTAGAGGAATCTCCTAAAAAGGCATATTTTAAATGTTCAGGAAGTAATTTCAACTCAAGTTGTTCTAGAGATTTTTCAATAGATGGACAAAATTATTTATCTTTGACTATCGTGTCCAAAATTTCAAAAAGTTCTTGAACATAACTTGAATTTTCCTTAAAAAGGTTTACACATTGATGTAATTCCTCTTCTTGCTTGTGTTCCAAATCTTTTTCTACAAGTTTTTCTTCATTAGTAGTCCTCAAATGACATTCATTCAGATATCCTATAACATCCATTCTATTGCATTCAACATCTTTACCCTTTACAGGGTATTTCATTGATTTTGAAATGTTAAAACTAACAGTTTGATCATTGACGTGCATTGTTAATTCTCCTTTCTGCACATCTATCATTGCTCTTTCTGTGGCTAGGAAAGGTCTACCCAAAATGATAGGTATCTCTTTATCTTCCTCCATATCTTGCACAATGAAATCAACAAGAAAAATAAATTGATCCACTTTCACTAGGACATCTTCTATAACACCTTTAAGGTATGTTATCGAATGATCTGCTAACTGCACAGTTACAGTAGTAGTGGTTCTTTCACCTAATTCCAATCTTTTGAATATTGATAGTGGCATAAGATTAATGCTTGCACCTAAATCACATAAAGCTTTCCCATAAAATCTGTCTCCTATTGCACATAGAATTATAAAGCTACCCGGATCTTTAAGCTTTTTAGCAAGTTTCTTTTGAATTATATCACTGCACTCCTCACTAAGTGCAACAGTCTCATTATCTTCAAACTTCTATTTTCTGTTGAGAATATCCTTCATAAACTTTACATAGCTTGGCATTTGTTTTAGGGATCAACAAATGGAATATTCATTGTAAGCTTTATAAATATTTCCAGAAATTTTGAAAATTGCTTATCCAACTTTGGTTGTTGAAGTTTCTGAAGAAATGGAGGTGGAGGTTTCTCTAAATCAATTTTTCATGGAGAAATAGGTCTTTTAAAATCTTTTAGAGCGTCCTCTTTTGATTCTTCAATTTCTTCTCTCTCTACTTCAATCTCTTTTTGAACCCTTCCTTCCAACTCTCTTTTGCTTCTAAGTTGTACAAATTTAACTTGTTCTTTATTCTGGTCTTTTGGATTTGATTTAGTATTACTAGGAAGTGTTCCTTGGGATCCATTACCTAATGAACTTGTGATTTACCTAAGTTGATTCTCAATATTTCTAATTGTAGCTCCTTGACTTTGTAACTGATTATCTATTTGTAACACCACTTCTTCTATAGAAAACTTCTTATCCTTAAATTGTGTATCACTATTGAAACCTTGAGGATAAGTAGATCTATAATTATTATTAACTTGGTTGTTCCAGTTTCCCAGTGGGTTTACTAGGTTGTTCCTCCATTGTTGATTATTACTACTCGAATTGTTATTCTAGTTAAAGTTGGGATGGTTCTTCCAACCTGGGTTATAATAATTGGAATATAGGTTATTTTACTAATTACTTATGACATTCAAACTTTCTAATGATGCTTGAAAATCTACCATTGGGCCTAATAAATTATCTTCAATCATGAAAATTGTTTGAGAAAAATTCATTCCAAATTGCCCTAACTTCCTTGAAATTGCAGCAACTTTATTTGCTAACATAGTAAATGCATCTGTTTCATGAATGTTGGCTACTTTCTTAGGATTGAACCTCTCAGAAGGCCATTGAAAATTATTGGTAGTCATCTCTTCAATTAAAGCATAAGCATCATGAAATGGTTTTGAAATCAATGAACCACCAGCAGCACCACCACACCAGCAGCGACATCGATAATAGATCTAAGAGAACCAATTAATCAATTATAAAAGGTTAAAATTATTAACTAATCTGGTATAGCATGGTTTGGACACTTTCTTAAGAGATATTTAAATTGTTTCCATGCTTCATAAATAGATTCCCGTTCAAACTGATTAAAAGATGTAATATCATTTCTAAGCTTTGCAGTTTTTGATGGGGGAAAATATTTAGCCAGGAATTTTTATGCTAAATCACCCCTAGTTCTGATAGATCCAGGTGCTAACGACTTCAACCACATCTTAAATTTATCCTTCAATGAGAAAGGAAATAACTTAAGTCTTATGGCATTATCTGAGACACTATCATATTTAAATTTAGCACACAATTCTAGAAAATTGGTAATATGTAAATTTGGATCTTCAGTTGGTGATCCCCCAAATTCATTATTTGATACCATTTAGATAATAGCAGGTTTAAGCTCAAATAAATTAGCCACCACAGTAGGTTTTTGAATACTACAATGAAGTTCATCTATAGTAGGGTTGGCATAATCTCTTAAAGGTCTAAACTCTTGATGAATTTCAACATTTTGATTATTTTGGTTTGCCATTTCTGTAATTTTTTTTTTATTTTTCAAGATTTTTAATTTTTTTGGTTTTTCTGATTTTTCTAATAGTACTTTCTGATTCAGAATCGTAGGGCAATAGTCATTTAAAACCTGAACAACGCATACACTAAAATAAAAAAAAAATAAAATAAAATACAACATACAAAATAAGATACAATATTTAACGTTTAAATAAAAATTTCTAAAAATAGAAATTTACTAAGTTTGCTTCTCCGACAACGACACCAAAAACATGATACACGATATTTTTTATATGTAAGGATCTATGAAGTTGACACGACTACTTGAAGATTTTAATCCCCGGCAATGACGCCAAAAACATGATCCCTGGTTACTTAATGCTTATGCACAGTATAACAATAGTTCTGATGGTATTTTTCACTTTTATTTTCTTATTTTGCAAGAAAACCCAAAACTTGATCCTAAATAAAAATAAGAAATTAACTTTTTAATTTATATATATTTATATTGGGATACTACGCAAGTATACATATTGTTATCAAGTAATATAGGATTTTTTGATTAAGACCTGAATATCAAACCCATAGGGAAGATTATGCAATTGGAAAGTTCCCTAGATTCCCTCCACCTTTGGGCTAACATGTCGTATCAGAATCTAAAATAATAAACCAAGTTGGGGGTTTTAACCTGTCACTTTAAATTCCTCTTACTCTACACCCTTCAATGCATATTTCCCTATTTATTTGCACTCAATCATATGAACTACATTCTCGTTCCTACAACCTCATGAGATTCTTTCCAATTGTTGATAGAGACAATACCAGCTTGGTTCTTACATGTTCTCACAACAAATTTTAACATCTGGATTGGCCAAATCAAGAAGTAAATGAAGTGCATGGATTTAAATCATCACAACTTCTTTCAAAATTAAAGATCAATACTCTCCACAACTTCCATTGAAAACTTAATTACTTATCATTTTAAGATGAAAGATAAAGAAGATTACTCAAAAACCATGGAGAAAACACAACCACACTTTTGTTTAAAAGAAGAAATCATTGTCAAACCAACAACAAGTCTCGATTAAAATCAAAAGTAGTTTAAAACAAAAAGTTAAAAACTTATCTCAATTCCTCCACCAAACTCTTGAAGTTCCTTTGAATCTCTTCTCTTTTAAAATCACTCAAAACAAAATAACAAAGAGGATAAAGTAAATAAAAAGTGGTTGTTGAAATCTCTCCGAACTAACTCCCTAAAGAAAAACTTTCAAAACTTGTTAATATTTTCAGAACACACACTTTTTTGGACCTTTTCAGGACTGTTTTCTAAGTCCTCCCTTCTTTCTTTTACAGTTTTCCAAGAGGTGTCATTGGATCTCTTCAAAATGTGTCTTAATTTGATGTATTTGCCGAAGAGATGCATCCTTTCATGATAATTTTCGTCCATGGTGGTTACAACCACCTATTAAGCCAATCGGAGCCATAAAAACTTCTTCAAAATTTGTGAAAACTGATTATACTCATCTAATAGCTGCCATTGGCGCTTAAGCGCGGGGTCTTGCTGCGTAGGCGTAGCCTTCTCTGTTTAACCGGCGCTTAAGCACCAGATTTGACACTTAGGCTCCAAAACTCTTTTACACAATTTTTCACCTTTTTGCTCTAAATTTGATCCTTTTTCACTCCTTTAAGCATTTTTTGTCCATTTTTACTTGTATCTGCAGGACAAACATAAAAATGCCTTCCATTAAAGCACAATATCTCAAAAATAGGTATAAAAATGTGTCTAAAAATACTATATATTTTAGGTGTATCAAAATCCCCAAACTTAAAATGTTACTTGTCCTCAAATGACACTTCAATCTTTAAGCTATGTATATGAGTTTCTTTCTGAGTTACTAAAATTTAGATTGAGAAATATAGTAGTCCAATTTAGAAAAAATAATTAGTAACTGAGATCAACTTAAATTTTGAAAATTTTTAATGTTAAGAACTATGAAAATATGAGTTCCTATCTAATTCGGAAATATTGTAAGTTCTCTAAATTTAGATTTTAGTTCTTTTATTTTCTCTATTTAAAAATTTTTATTAAAAATAATTTTACTTACTACATTATATTTATAGGCTTAAGATTTTATGATGTCTTATACTTTAAAAAGATCGAATGTAGAACCAATTTTTGAGTAGGCACTAATCCTCAAGCTTCTCCTCCCTTACATTTTGTTTCCTTTTATTTTCTTTTTCTTTTCTTTCTTTTTTTTTTTTTTTTCTTTTTCTTTTTCAGGCAAAGATTACTATATCTAGATAGACCTTTAATGATTTTGAATTCCACTTCTCCTTTCTTAAAGTAAAGTCTTGATATGAAACTTTTACTTATAAATATAATAACTTGAAATGTGTTTTGATTCGATGTATTTCCACTAGAGATGCATCCTTTCACAATAATTTTCTTCCATGGTGGTTGTAACCATCTTTTAGGCAAATAAGTACCTCAAAAACCTCTTCAAAATTTGCACAAAACCAAATTTACTCATCTAATAACTGCCATTGGCACTTAAGCGTGAGACCTCTGGCACTTAGGAGAGGTCTTCTCAATTTAACCAGTGCTTAAGCCCCGGATCTGGCGCTTAGGCACCAAAACACTTTTACATACTTTTCACCTATTTGCTCCAAATTTGATTTTTTTTCGCTCCTTTATGCATTTTTCACCTGTTTAACTGTTCCTAAAAGAAAAACACAAAAATACCTTCCATTAAAGCACAATATCTAAAAAATAGTTATAAAAATATGTCTAAAAATACGTTATATTTTAGGCGTATCAAAATCTCCCAAACTTGAATTGTTACTTGTCCTCAAGTGACACTTTAATCTTTAAAAACTAAATATGTATGATATGTATATGAGTTTCTTTAGGAGTTACTAAAATTTAGGCTTAAAAATATAGTAGTGCAAATTAGAAAAAATATTCAATAAATGAGACCAACTTAAAGTTTAGAAATTTTTAATGTTAAGAAAAATGAAAATATGAGTTCCTATCTAATTCAGAATTATTGTAAGTTTTCCAAATTTAGGATTTGGTTCTTTTATTATCTTCATTTAAAAATTTTTATTAACAATAATTTTACTTACTATATTATACTTTAAAAAGATCAAATGTAGAACCAATTTTATATTAGGCACTAATCCTCAAGCTTCTCCTCTCTCACTTTTTCTTCTTCTTCTTTTTTCTTTTTCTTTTTTTTTCTTTTTCTTTTTCTTTTTCTTTTCTTTTTCTTTTTTTGGGCAAGGATTACTATATCTGGATAGGGCTTTAGTAATTTTGAATTCTACTTTTCCTTTCCTAAAGCAAAGTCTTTATACAAAACTTTTACTTATAAATATAATAATAGCTTTAAAAATTATTTTTAATAAAATAAATTTAAGTATTAAAAATGAAAGTATAAATTTCTAATATTTTCAAAAATACAATATTTCTTACTAAAAATAGTTACTTATATTAATCATTTTCTACACTAAAAACTTTTAACTTAAAGTTTTCTTCATACTAAAAATTTCAACTAAATTCTCTTACTCATTTCTAAAATCTAATTTTGCTTCCCTAATATAACTTCATATACATGATCAATTTTTCTTTTCAAATCAAATTCACTTGTAGTTCATTTGAGAAGAAATAAAATTCAAGTTTTAAAATATTTTTCATCCCCCCCAAACTTAAATTTTTAACCGATTAAATAGTTTAGCATCAAATATATATAAAAAGGAATGAAAATTAAAATAACTGCTAACATGAATTTTTATACCCTAATGATACAAGTCTAAAAATAAAAATAAAAGTAAAATTAATTTTGATCAAATTTTCTGGTATTTTCATTTCAATTCAACATGTAGAGATTCAATAGACTTCTAAACAGTGGGTATAAACATAAAGCAAACTAACACACTAACTTGACTTCACAATCTCAACATAAAAACAAACTCACAAACATGATAAAAGAAAAAGACAGAGTAGCAATTTCTGTAATTTAATATTTAAGACATCAGTTAGCAAGATTTTCATCTTTTCAAAAGACATAAAATTTATTTAAGTTCTAAACTAACTAATTCAAAAAACTCATAACAATTACTACCCTAGAATTTTAAAACAAACTACTAACTAAGACAAGCATCACAATAACAATAAAATACAAAAGTCCAAAACACAATACATAGTAGATATCATCGATATCATCACAAAGATCACAAAGATGCAAATGTAGCAGTACCACACCACATAGTCCACAACATAAAAATAAACAACACATCACAAATCTCACCTCCAAAGCACATAGTCTGACACATATTACAAACATTAAAATCTCTCAATTCTAATCATCTTCTAAATCACCACTATACCACTTTTCTACAGGCTCTTAATCAGGATATCAAGGATATGGAAGAAATTGCACTCCTAGGTCACCCCTAATAAGGTTCTCAAGAGATGAGTGGAATTTCTCTTCATAATCACTCTTTCTCCTACTATACCTATCAATATGCTCTACAAAATGCTCTAAATTTGAAACTTTATTTACGGTAAAATTAATATGATCCATTTTCCTCTGTAAGAAATGATCTTGGGTCTTAGTCGACTCACCTCTAAATGTAGAAGCACGTGAGATAGATGGATTTGATGTAGAAGCAGCAGAGGTAGAAGTTGCACACGTCTCCATTCCACAACTCCTAGAAAATCCTCCTCTCCACCCAAAAATAAAATGCTCAGAATAATTATTGACATTCACCTTAGTGATGGGCTTTAGAGGTAACAAAACTTCCTCTCAGCTATCATATTTATATCATATTTAACTCCAGCCTGAGCCTGCTCACACAAAGAAAAGATCAAGGAAGCAAATCCTAGACCTGCGGTAGTAATGGTAGTGGCAGAACTGATGATTGTTTGATAAATCAAAGCTCCTATGTTGATGAGCTTTCGTTCCTGGATACAATTATTTAACATCGCTGTCTCTCTGGTCGCTTCACTGATATAATTTTTTGGTAGCAGAAGAGCTAAAATAAAATTGTACCAAGCCTTTGAAGGTGCACATAACTTTGAACTTGGGAAGTTGACTCTCCTTTCATTAATGATCTTCCAAAGTCCTCTTCCAATAGTTAAGTAAGAAATAATCTTGTCTAAATCCACTTCAGTCGGACTATAATTTGCATAAAAAAGATAACGTATCAGGTGGCAGATGATAAAACAAGTTGATTACCTCCGGTGAAAAAGGTACCAACATTTCCTCGAACCATGACTCCATTGTCTTCAGCCTCAGGGAGGTTTGCATAGAACTCCCTAACAACAAAAATAACCGCCACAACAGAGAAATAGCAGAATCATTCCCACTATCGGTGAACGATCAAATCCTCTACATCTCCATCTAGATTCCTAAAACACCGCTCCTAAATTAGTTTCCGTGATTGTAATGCATCACTGTACTGATCCTGAGCCTTCAAACTAACAAATTGACTCAAATCGAAAGGGTTCTTTCCTTTGCTCCTCTTCATTCTTGGTGCCATTCTATAAAATTTATAAATTCTAAAAAAAACTTTAAAAAATAAGTATAAATTACTAAACTAAACTTCCAAAGTTTAAACTACACTTCCCATGCAACTTATATAGATTTTTTTTCTCATTTTTCAGCATGAATAGTGAATTTTCAAATTTCTCCAAATGTGCTAAAAATACATAGTGAAAATCCAAAATTTTTGCATAGAAGTAAAGCTCTTACCTCAAGGAACTTGGATCTTGCAAATTTCACTTGATTCCACCAAGAAATCTTCACTTAAGATGTGCCCTAGCCCTCAAAAATCTCAAACTCGAGAGGAAAAAGGTGATGATTTGACGGTGACGGTGACATTAAAAATGGTGATTTTTGGGCTGAAATTTCATTTTTAACCATTCACGAACCAGTTTTTGTGAATCGGCGCTTAAGCGCGGGTAAATGGCGCTAAGGTGCCTGCCTCTCGGGTTAGCTCGCGCTTAACCAAGAGATGTGGTGCTTAGGCGCCAGTGCACGATTTTCAAAACTTTTAAATTCAAGTAAAATGCACTATTTTCCTAGGTAAACCACCCCTAAATGTTCTCATAGCACTTAAATGACTATTTTCAACTTCCTATAACTCCCCTCTCTCTTAAAATTCTCCATAATAACTATTTCAATTCGAGGCTCAAATTTTCACACAAATAAACTTATATTAATTAACAAACATGTATAAATAGCTTTAAACACTTAATTCTAACTCCAAATAGTCTTGGATGATAAAATTTTTCTAAATACAAATATATAACAATCAATTTGCAATTAAAAGCATATAAGAAGTCCTAAATACTAAAAACAAGACTTAAACTCTAAACCACTTGAAAACAATAACTTCTAACACAAAAATTCTAACACTAAACTTAATTCCATTCTTCATTTGAAGGAACAAAATCCTGTCTTTCATTAGTCTCTCCAGGAATACATAGCTGATAAAACGGACATGGTGATGAGCTCTGATACTATCTTCTTCAATCCAGTTTTGCTTTATGAACATAACCTTATCTTCTTCCTCTATATAACTTGTGTGGCTAAATTGCATCTTGAATTGCCATCCAATATGCTCTAGATGTGCATGCAAACTCAAGTACCTTGCTCTCCAATAAAGTCATAGTATTATCAATTTTGTTGATCTTCTTTGATATCCCTTCAATACATACGGCTTGTCGGCACTATTTTTGGTGTGGGGTTTGCCCGTAAGAAGCCGTCGGTCATCGGAATTGAAATCCCATTGCCCGCTTTGAAAGGACGTTTTTTTTTTAATTTTAGTTTTGAAAAAGATGAAGTCAAACTGACCCCATAATTTTCATAGTTTAGATGAAAGAGCGCTTTACCTCAAATCTTGTATCTATCCCGAAGGATGAACACAAGAATTGAGGGTGAGGCTCAATCAAATAAACTAAAGAAAGTTATGACATCCCTATTTAATATAAGGAATTAAATAGGGTTTACATTATGCTGGGTTCGAGAAAAGCTTCCTATAAGGGTAAACCCCTATAGTTATATACATCATAGATAACTGAAGTTACTTAAGAATACTCTCAATAAAAATCAAGAAAAATTACCTTCAAGGAGTTCGAATGGTAAGGACATTTCAAAGATATTGGACTAAGAAGTGTGAAGGGAGATTGGTTCTAATTTGAAATATTTTGTTTTGGAGTCCAAAGGAGGAAACACAAGAGGATGTCACAGATCCGAAGGAGAACTTTGGTGACTTCCCAAGCTATCATATTATTTGGCTTCAATTTAGGAGAAATCATTTAGATGTTTCATCCTGCAATTTTTTATTTATTAGGATTTACATTTGTGTGAAGCAATCAGCACAAATAACCTTGAAGATGTGGGATTTAGGTCATGACGAACGATAACCGCGAAATCCTAAGGCGAGTTAGGGCTTAGATTGTACAACAGGATTGTACAAATGACTAAAAGATTTGTTTGAGGATTTATGTTGCACTAGGAAAACAACCTTGATATCCTATGACTTTGTTGTTTAAGGCTAAGGAAGGGATGTATTAGTGTAGATCCTCTTGCTGTTGAAGATGGCCGGGCTGCCTACCATGTAAGCTCCAAGCTCCTTGTTGTAGCAGAGTTCAAGTTTTCTAGGTCATTTGGTTATAATGTCAAATCAGGTGACCCTA
>NW_018164978.1:764-1978 GCF_001263595.1 Phalaenopsis equestris | reverse complement strand
TTAAATTCAAAAGTCATTTTATGCTAATGAAGTTTCCAAAATTTTGATAATTATGGGAATTATTCTTTTATCTTGTAATTTGGCAATGTGAAGTGAGTTTCTACCAATTAAACCCATTTTTGATCAAAGTTATTAAATGAGTTAATTAAGATTATAAATTACCCATTTCCCATTTTGATTAAGCCTAAATATTCATTAAGGCTAAAATATCCAAAATTACATTTTTGCCCCTAAGGGTCCAAATTTTCATAATAGGTCAAATAAAAGTCAAATGATTTTAGGATTTTTATGTAACCCTACTGATAGGTCAATTAAGACATCAGAGGAGAAAATGTGATTTTTCACAATTTAATTTAATTCATATAATTATTTTCATTCAAAAATATGCATCTTCAAAGAAAATTCCAAAAGATGATCAAGACAACTCTTAATCACTATCACTTGAAATTTTTATGTAAGCTAGCCCTAGATCAAAAAGTCATTTGGCCAAAATTTCATAATTTTTTGATTTTTTTGTGATTTACTAAAATTAATTGAAGTTTTGGGGACTTTAATAAAAATAAAATATTTTAAGTGTTGAAAAAAAGATTTTCTATTTTTGGAAAATCTCTCTGAGGTTAGAGAACCCAGGGAAATTTAGTTTGTATTTTTTTTTATTTGATTTTTTAGAATTATTTTGTGAAAACTCCATTTTTAAACCTTAAAAAAGTAATTTAAGGTTCAAAAATAGATATCTTTATTTTTTAATTCAAGAAAAATATTCTAATTTTTTCTAAGTGTTTATGAAGTGATTTACAATATTTTAATGATCTTTGTGATTTTTTTAATTTTTATTATTTTTTTAATTTTTAAAATAATTAAAAAAAAGGATTAAAAATTAGGTTTTCATTTTAAATATCATTTTATTTTTATTAAATTCCCCCGATGTCAGAGAACTCAAAAATTGGGTTTAATAATTTTTAGAGTTATATTTTGATTTTTGAAGATTATTTAAGTGTTAAATTTGATGATGATCTTTAAAAATCAATTAAAAATATCAAATGATCTTAAAATCCTTTGAAATTTTTATGGTGAGTTCTCTGACTCATGAGCCACAGTGGAGAACAAACATCAAGTGATTTTGATCTCTATGTACTCCAAATTAAATGTTTTAAGCGCATTAGGGTTTGCTCAAAACAGTGATGTTTTGATTCTTAAAAATCATGAAATTATTT
>NW_018164978.1:0-519 GCF_001263595.1 Phalaenopsis equestris | reverse complement strand
GTGTCTCGCCGTATCGTTCCAGAGGATCATCCGGCTTGATCTCCGCCATCCATTCAATACACGCGAGAATGGACGGCATCCGTTCATCATCCCCGACATCCTTAACTGAGAGCCATCCAACTTAAAAGCTTAATATCTCTCTCATTTGTTAATGGATTTTGATGATTTTTTTTTAAATTGTTTGTCTTGAAGAGATGAACACATCTATATGGTAAACATACTATGAAATCAAGCCATCATAAATGGAGAGCTTGCGAAGGCTCGGGAAAGTGAGTGAGGTTATACCTTTGCTTCGAGAGGTTTGGCCTCAATCAGATATTCTTCACACCTTCGTTGGGTCCCAAAGAGCTTAGGGATGAAGCCTTTGGCTCTTGTGTAAGGCCTATATATGATTTCGACCACAGCCGATTTTGGGTGTTGTTTGAGAGTTATGGTAGAGGCTATTTCAGAGGGGGAATTGATAGGGGTTTGGCTTCATTCACTATTGTGAAGGTGTAGAGCCATTTTGTTTGAAGTTTG
>NW_018164977.1:622-1545 GCF_001263595.1 Phalaenopsis equestris | reverse complement strand
GAATGTAGATGTGCTAGATGGAGAGGTAGGATAAATCAGATCGGAAATGGAAGAAATGTTCTCGACATGTAAAGTGCGTCAGGACTCCAATGATATTTCACGACATGTAAAGTGCCCGAGCCATTAAAAAAAAAGCGAAAAGATGTATAAAAAATAAAAATTTTCATAAAAACACAACTAGGACAATCATAAAACCGTCACAATACCATCACAATATAACCGCAATATCACTCTAATAATATCACGGTATTCAGTCAACGTTATACTGTTTAAGCTTTTGATCTCTTTGAGATTACATCGTCTATTTTCATTTTCATAACGTAAGCGTATGAAGCAAAGCATGGATGGCAGCTAACTCAGGGCGGCTTTGTGCAACTGTAAAAAACATCAGTTGACAAAGCTTATATAGTTTGTTTCATATTTATTTTATTTTATTTTTCTTGTTTTTTTAAAAATATATTTGTTTGGTATGTTATAAACACTTTTCTTGTCAAATCATATACTTAAGCGTAGAGCTCTTATTGAATGATATTGCTCATTAAAGGGCTCATGACTATTGCTCCAAAAATGTAGTTCTAGCTTTATGATGATGAATTTAAGATATAATTTATATTTTATAGCTATCAATTTTGAAGAAAATATGTCAAATCACTCATAAAATAACTTATCATTGAAATGTCATCATTGTAATGTATTGAAACTCAAACATATGAAAAGGAAATGGGTTTATAGAAAAGAGCTTAATCTAAACTCATAAAATAGTAGGATATGGTTCCATATATAGTTAAAAATATGAATTATGGTATCTATAAATGTAACATCTATCTAGAAGGCCACATTGGTTTAATTATGCATACAAGTCATTATCCCTAATTTCTCTGATAAAAAATACTAAATATTCAAATTTTAACTAGAGCTAAGAA
>NW_018164977.1:0-522 GCF_001263595.1 Phalaenopsis equestris | reverse complement strand
TCTCTACGGGCGCCCTAGAACTGTTTCTCGTAGCTATGTGGCTAACGTGACATCAGTTAGGAAGTTTGAAGCCCACAGTAATAGAACAATTGTCAAATGGTCATTGAAATCTTAGAGCTCTTAGAGCTCATTTTTCTTAAATACTTCAAAAGACAATCTATTATTCATAACATAAGTCTAATTTGATAAAATCAGTAAACTCAGTACACCAACCAATGAATCTGTCACTACAAAAAGACATCATACCTTATAAAATAAGGGTTCTTGGTTGCATTTAACCCATGTAATGATAAACTCGTGTATGTCACATATCATATCACCAAAAACGATCATCCATAAGTAACTAAAAAAACCATTACATCGAAAAGAGAAGAGATACTTAGTTACCTTCATCAGGATTTCATATGTGATATTAATCATACAACGACTAATAGGCCATCCAAAAAACCCACAAGGTCAAATGTATCTTCATGGACCTCACAAACAAAAAATAAAAAGAAATGAAATGGAAAAAGAAAAAAA
>NW_018164976.1:558479-559889 GCF_001263595.1 Phalaenopsis equestris | reverse complement strand
CCAACGTCACATCAATCAAAAGATATAACATTTATCTATTTGCACCAAAATACTATATAAAACTTAAAAAATTGACCGATATCCAATCAAAAGGTATATCATAAATAAGAAACAACAAAATAAAATACCTTAGCAAGGTCAGTTTATTTAGTTGAAATAATATAGGACTGTAAACTTCTCTCACTCTCTCTCACACACACGCGCGCGTGCGAAAAAAAAAAATTTCTCTCTCTCTCTCTCCAAAAACAAAAAACAAAAAACAAAAAACATCCAGATAAACAATTTCAGGAAAAAAATGGAACAAGTAAATATAAGGAGAATGCTGCATATATTTTTCAGTAAAAAAATAATGCATCAAAAAATCAAACTAACAAGAAAAGGAAGTAAACATATAGGATTTTTTATCATGCAGAGAAAGCAAAATGATAGAAACTGATCACATACAACTGCTTTATCCATAGGTTCCACATCAAGATAAGGAGCAAGTTCCTCAGCGGTAACAACACCACCATTTGAAGAAATATACTGTCCAATCTGCCAAACAGGAAGAATTTGGGAATTAAAAGCATTTTCTATAAAACAAAATCGAATGGTAATATGCACGAAAGATAATCACTAATGAAAAAGGAAGCAAATAAGTCCACCTTAGGCAGCAACTGATTGATCCTTACCAAAAAACAGTAATAAACCCTCCTATTAGTCAGTAATAAAGCCTCCTCTTAGTTATCATTGATGTCATTAATAACCTCAACTTCACTGCCTACACCATTCACGGCATCCTCATCTCTTCACAAACCCCCTCCCAAAGCACTAGTCAAAATCAAGATGGTCAAAGGAGAGTCCCGAGCCATCCCAATCCCCCCTACCAGAAATGAGGGGTGTCAAAAATTATCCTGTTATGCTAAGGGTTGGGTTGGCTCCGCTTTCCTTCTACAATGCGGTATGAAGACACTGTAATTGTCATTTTGGTGGTCCGTTTCTACTGCATTTCCGAATCACGGATAGAAAAAAACTTCATTTTGTGAACGCATATGAAACTGGAGTTTAACCAAACAACAATAGTTAAAACAACAAATGAAAACTGAAATTACAACAAAAAACAACAAGAACCAAATATTATTGTTGAATTCAAATAGGAAAGTACAACCAAACAAATGAAAACTGAAATTACAACAAAAAACAACACACAACGCTAAAACGGGATGGGTCCAAGGTAGAGAGGTGTCGGCTAGGGTTTGGAAGGAGTGGTAGGGGGTTGCAAGAGTAGGAAAACAACAGGATTGTTGTTTTTTTAATGGTGGCAGTGAGAGGAAGAGTGTTGTGGCAAGGTGGGGATGGCCGGAACAGTGGCTACAACTCTGGAGGGAAGTAGAGAAATGTTTGGGGTGGCTTTGTTGGGTGGCAGCAGGG
>NW_018164976.1:557005-558379 GCF_001263595.1 Phalaenopsis equestris | reverse complement strand
TGATAATATACAAATAATGATGTCTATGAAAAATATTAACTGATAGAATATTTTTTAACACAAATCCAATTATACATGTCCATGTTAAATTTTAGTATGTGGGTACGATTATTGTCAGATTTAGTTCGCCTCATTTACTTAAGTCAGGAATCACTACTAAAGAATTAGCGAAATTCTATAAAGATATCTACATACTCTAATGAAAGAAATGGGGAGCAAACCATCAACTATCAAGATTCCATTATTCTAATGTTCATCGCTTCCTAGAAAATAGGGAGAAAATGTAAATCCTTAAGACTTGCCCCTTACTAGTGAACGTGAACATTCTCATTCAACAAGCTCACGTAAACAACAAAAGCACAAATGCCATAGTCGGTTTTGTAGACTTAAGATTTGCACCTTCATGTGATTGTTTTCAATGTGAGCATTTGACACAGGATTGATACAGGATGGCAATAGAACATGTGATATAATAGACGCACAAAGTGAAAATAAAAAAACGCATTGAAATATTTGAAAGAATCTTAGTCTAAGAGAAACATTAACTTCCATTTCAGTTAAACAGAGAACAATGCCTAATGAAAGTGACAAATACTCGAACTGGAGAAAATGAAAAATTCAACATATTTTCAAAGCCAAATTAACTTTCCATATTGCCTACTGGTTTCCTAAAAAATTATTTTTGCATATCCTGCACAACATTCAGCATGGGTGAAAGAGCACTTCAGCTAAGAAATTATTGCTGTGGGGTTTTTAAATTCAAAAAATATAAGAATGAGTAAAATTTCTCCTGAATCTAACATGATATGATATTATGATAACAAACCTCATCATCCACTTCAGGGTGTCCATCAAACCGTAATAGAACGGGTAGTATATATGATTCATCATCCTGCTCCAACATTGAGAAAATAAAAATGGTTAGCTGCAAATCTGCAAACACTCAAAACTCTGTTAGAATCATAATCAATACCTTGCAGAAGGATGAAGATTAAAACAATTAACAATTAAACATTGCTAAAGGTATCAACACAAATATGCATTCAAGAAAAAAAAGAAAGAAAAACTTGGAAAGAATGTCACTGCTAACCAATGCATGCTCTGAATCTCACAATGAAAAAAAGACACATAAAAGGTCATTTGTAGTCAAATTAAATGTGAAAGAATTAAAAATGTCAACATTAATGTTCGATAATATTAGGAAAGATAAAGTTAGAAATGTTTATACTATAGATAAGTGGAATTAATTGCTATTGGGCATGTACAATAGCGCGTAAAAGTTGCATTATTATGGTCGATATATTGGAATAATAAGAAAGGATTCATAAAGAAAAAAAATGGTTAACCCTAAACAAAGTCTAATGATGACACCCA
>NW_018164976.1:544796-556905 GCF_001263595.1 Phalaenopsis equestris | reverse complement strand
CTTTAGCATGTCATTGAAAAATTACACATTTTAGTCATCAAAAACATTATCCGAACAACGCCAAGACGGAGATTGGGAAGTTTGAAGTCTTCAAATCAAGCTTATCGCCTGGGAGGACAACTAAGTAGCAGACCTACTATCCAAGTGCATTCGTTCGGGGAAGGGGTGCCTCAAAGGCTTATTCGACAGACCATTCTAGAATCAGAAGAGATGCAGCTTGAGACGAAAGGGCCAACTGGTTGGGTGGCCCCCTGAGTCTGGGAAGAACTCGGCTGTTCATTACCATGCACTCCATTCTTTGTCTATCTCTCTCTCTCCTCACTTGCGCTCTATTCATTGGAGCGATTCACGAGCAAATTAGGATGCAACTCTTATCATATAAAATGAAGGGACATAAATAGATAATTGGTTAAAGTCCCATTGAAAATATGGGTTGATTCTTTGATGTCATTATTTAATTTATTTATTTATGGAAGATTTACATTTATACCCTTAATTCCTATATATTTTTTACATATGTTGTCTTATCTATATATGAAATTTTTTCTTTTTCAAGTTAAAATAGTGATGTTTTTGATGTGATAATCAAAGATTTGAGTGGTATGAATGTAAAAAAAACAAAGTTTAGGCGATAGATATGTAAATACATAGGAAATGTTTGGGATATTTGTAAATGGCCCATTAAAAATATTAACTAATTTATCTATATGCTTGCTAGGTTGCCAATATGGCAGTAAATTAATCTAAGGGATTGATCCATGCACGAACTTTGAAGATAGCCAGCTTAGGGCTGAAAATTTAGCTACAAGATTGTGAATTTCTCGAAAATTGGTTTGAATTTTCGATCTTTCGGATCGAAGTAAACGAGCTGAGTTATGAGCAAAACCATGGATTGAATTTTTTTCAAGTTAATTTTGAGCCATACACGAATCGGCTTAAACTTACACGAGAATAGCTTGAAGGTGTTATTTATTCATTTATTTTAAGAAAATTGTATATATAATAGAATGTTAAATAAAATTTTAGAATGAGTTGGATTTTTTTTTTCAGACTTTTTGGTAATTTATTTATATCGATTCATTTTAAGTTGGCTCAATCGAAATGAGTTAGCTTGTTTTGATTTTTGAGCTAGAACGAATCCAAATAGTCTAGCTTGAGCCTACTCGTTTCAATTTCGAGCCGGATAGAGCTTGAATTTTTAGACAAGTTGGCTCAAAATAGAACGCGAGCTATTCTCAGCTCAGCTTGAAGTTGGATTGTTCAGAGCTCTAAGCAAGTTTTATCATCATTATGGAAGCAAAATAACATGTGCATATAAAACTAATTTCATTTGAATTGACTTCTCATGATTTCTAATATATAAGAATTTTCTTATTAGTTCATCCCTAATACTTCGCAATGCTTCTTAAATTAGAATATAATGGGTCATTTACATACATGCCACCAAATACCTATGTATTTACATTTCCAACATCTAAACTTCAATTTTTTACATCTATACCACCAAATCTTTCACATCTGATGAAAAACATCCCATTTTTAAAAAGTGAAATATATGATATGTATATAAAAATTGAACGTTTATGTTAGATCCGTAAATACATAAAAAATTGAGTGGTATGCATGTAAATCTTTATATTTTTATTATCCTGCAAAATGATATTTTATTTTTGTAGTTCCGTTATAAGCTCAATAAAACTTTTTTTTTTAATTAAAAAATTATTAGCTCAATCACAAAACTAATTACTTTGCTTAGTATGATTCATTTGAGTTCAAATTTCTTCACTATTTTGCTTTAAATTTAAATAACTCTCAAATCTTCCATAGAATTCAGTAATTAAAGATGTTTTAATGTATTTTCTTAATATGTAAATCTCCCAAGGGCACGAAATTCATAGAGAGCATAAATATACATACATACATACATACATACATATATATATATATATATATATATAATATTACATATATTATTTATATCAAAGTTTAAAACATAACTACTCAGTTGATAAAGTGGTTAAGTGACTTCTTTTGTATTCATTTGGTCCAGGTTCGACTCGAGCACTTTGCATTTATTTTTTTAGTTTAATTTTAACAAGCAAATTTCGAGCCGAACACGAACACAAACATTTAAGTTGAGCCGAACACGAACACACTGTTCATGAGCCGATTTCGAACACAAACAACTTCAAACGAGTCAAACACGAGCTGAGCTTGAGCTTGCCCAAGCTCAGCTCGTTTACAGCCCAAGCAAAATTATATTTTAAGATCTCTTCACCGAGTTCTAGTTAAATTAACTAATTTAGTTAGCATAAATCTACTTATAATAATTTAAAGATTCAAAATCAATCCAATCTTCCCTTGAACAAATTAATAAACTATATGTTCTAATTAAAAAAAAAATCAATAATTATGTGATATTAAGAAAATTCAACATGTATGTGATAAAAATCCCCTAAAAGACATCCTTACAAGTTGAAGAGAATATTATATACATATTTTGTGTATATGTAGACTCTCCATGTATAATACAATGAACAACGTTCATGTACATGAAATTCATATGCAAATAGACTCCACAAGTAATAATTTTTCTATAAATTATATGGTAATATATTAGTTGAAAATAAAATAACAATTCTTGTAAAAAAAAAGAGAACTTTTAATTTACAATCATGAAACTCAGCTCAAAAATCATTTTTATATGCAGTTTAATTTTAACGAGCAAATTTCGAGCCGAACACGCACACAAACATTTAAGTCGAGCCGAACATGAACATACTGTTCATGAGTTGATTTCGAACACGAACAACTTCGAACGAGTCAAACACGAGCCCAGCTTGAGCTTGCTCAAGCTCAGCTCGTTTACAGCCCTAAGCAAAATTATATTTTAAGATCTCTTCACCGAGTTCTAGTTAAATTAACTAATTTAGTTAGCATAATTCTACTTATAATAATTTAAAGATTCAAAATCAATCCAATCTTCCCTTAAACAAATTAATAAACTATATATTCTAATTAAAAAAATCAATAATTATGTGATATTAAGACAATTCAATATGTATGTGATAAAAATCCCCTAAAAGACATACTTAGAAGTTGAAGAGAATATTATATACATATTCTTTCTATATGTACACTCTCCATGTGTAACACAATGAACAACGCTCATGTACATGAAATTCATATGCATACAGACTTCACAAGTAATAATTTTTCTATAAATTATATGGTAATATATTAGTTGAACATAAAATAACAATTCTTGTAAAAAAAAAAAAAGATAACTTATAATTTACAATCATGAAACTCCGCTCAAAAATCAATTTTATATATACATTCATCTCTATTTTTTCATATGTGCGTCATTGAGTGACAAGTTGGTAAGCAGTTGTGTAGTCAGTCGTAAGACCCCTCTGACATATGTTCTATCCCTATAGGAACAGATAGCCCGTTTGGGGAGCGGTATGGGTATTTTAAAAAAAAAAAAAAAAAAAAAAAAAAGTGGATTTTCTTATATATATATATGAAAAATTAAACTCACCAAATTTTATTTCCCAAATCCCAATAATCTCTGCAAGCTCAGAGATCATCCCCTTCATCTATGCTCTCCAGAGCAGGACTCCAACCTGAGCCTCCTAATTTCCCCTTAAAATCTCCCCTTTCCTCTGTTAATACACCAATATTTAAATCACCAATGGAGAAACTCCCATTCCTTATCATCTCCTTCAGCTCCTGCTTACTTATCACAAGCTTTATTCTAATGGCAGCGCCACCGCCGGGGGTCACCTGAATATTCCTTTTGTCTTGAGGTCCGGCGGCCGTGTCGAGTTGTGCGGCGAGCGGTGATTTCTGCTTCTTGTGGATAAGAACTATGCAGTTTCCCATTAGAGAGTGTGGGCTAGAAGAAGGGGATGAGACTTGGGGAGTTTTTATAGGAGATTGGTGTCATTATTTGACCTTTGCATCAGTAAGATTTACAATGATGCCATTGCTTTTGGAGAGGAATATTTACATATCTAGCACACAATTCGTACTATTTATATATCTAAATATTTATATTTATATATATAATATTTTGATACTTTAATCTATGCGTGAAAATAAAAAAAAGAAGTGAACTTCACTTTTAAAAAGGTGTAGTAGTACTATTGTTGAGGAGATATTAACAATTTGAGTGGCATGGGAGATATGTAAATACATGAGAATTGTGTATTTTTTTGGAAAGGAGAATTTACATGCCAGCAATTCTTATGTATTTGCATATAATTTAAACTTTCATATTTAAATACATATAAAAGGCTTTCGTGCTTTAATTTTATGCATGATAAAGTGAATTTCTCTTTTAGAAAGTGATAATAGTTGTTGAGAAATTAGAGCTAAGAAAAACAGAAATCGACACAAATCCATAAGAACACAAAGAGATTTAATGAGGTTTGACAAAGATGCTTATGTCATTGGGAGCAAAGCGGCGGTTTTTCTACTAATTCAGAAAAGAGTACATAATACAGATTATGAGATAAAACCTTCTGTGCGAAATTGCCGCAAACCGCAGCCCTCCTTAGCACCGAACCGTCAAAGCCCAGCCACGTCAAACTGAATGCTCCTTTGTTGAAACACCTCCGCTCCAGCATCTGCCCAATTTATGGTATATGAGTCATACCTAAGAAATCTCCACCTTGGCGAAATCTCCACCTTGGCGAAATCCAACCCCTTAGGAGAAATACATATGCCAAACAAATTTTCACCTTGGCAAATATCCAGACCTTGGCAAATATCCAACTCTTTAGGAGAAATACATATACTTAACAAATCTCTACCTTGGCGAATATCCAGCCCCTTAGGAGAAAATACATCATGGTGTTTCATATGCACCAGTGTGGGTTGGGCCACCACGCTTCCTATGCGCGCTCGCTGATCCCCCCAACCCACTAAATTCCAAGAGACACAACACTTCAATTCCAAGAGACATCTCTTCATTCAATGAGACTCCAAATTCTAGTATTATGAGTCATACCTAACAAATCTCTATCTTGACGAATATCCAGCCCCTTTAGGAGAAATGCATATGTCAAACTCCTTAGTAGACATACCTCCGCTCCAGCATCCATCCCATTCATGGTATATGTTTATCAGAGCCATACCTAACAATAGTACTATTTTTAAGGTGATATTAAAATTTTGAGTATTTTGTGTGTAAATATGAAAGTTTAGGTGTGAGATATCTAAATTCATAGAAATTGTGTGATATTTATGTAAATGTCCCTTATATGTATCATATTTTGTTTCTTGATAAACTTATATAAAATATTTTTGATTTGATATTTAATGATTTGAGTGATATGCATCTAAATATTGTAGTCTTGGCGTTAGATATGTAAATACAAAATAATTGTAAAGTATATATGCAAATACATCCAATGCTTTATTTATTTATTATTATTATTATTATTCTTTTTATTGAAATGTTTCATCCAATGCTTTATTTATTTATTATTATTATTATTCTTTTTATTGAAATGTTAGAGTAATCATTACTTTTAATTTGCATTTACTAATGTTAGCTTTAAATAAATTTATTTTGGTCAAGTTTCTATAAAGTTATTGAAACTAAAAAAAATTAATTTCAAACTATAAGCCTTTAATGATGCTAATTAGTTGCAAAGTTTAGGTTATAAATTCCATATTAATATTTAATCAAGATGAATTTATATTCATTAAACTTATGTGTGATATAATCTTAGCTAGGAAATAAAATAATTAAAAATTTTAAAAATTAAAAAAAATTTTGAGCATATTTTTATCATAATATAAACTTCTTCTTACTATGCTTAATGTGAGTATGTCATGATAATCTTATCCAATGATTGGTGATGGAGATTATTATTAGGGGTATTTATATAAATACCACTCAGTTTTATATATTTACATTTCTAGTACTGCTGTGAAAAGCGACGACAATAAATTAAAAAACTTGATCAAGAAAAAATCGCAAGCATAAAATCACAGCGGAAACACACAGATTTACGTGGTTCGGCAAAATACATACGTCCACTGAGTTGTAGAGGATTTTATTACTTTGAGGAATAACACCCGTAGATAGCCTCGACGATTACAAGAAAACATTATTTCTCTCTCCTTTCCTTCTCTTCTTCTATCTCTCTCTCGCTCTCTACGCGAGAGCTTCAAACCGAAGCACGCCAGAAGAAGAACATGGAAAGCTACCAATGACCAAGAGGTAGCCTGGGAAACCAAATCCCGAGAGTGCTAACAAGGGGATCTAGCATGCCTATTTTTTAATTTCATCATGCCATTAGGCCCATTAAAAAATTAATCAAATAATTAATGAAACCCATTAATTATTTCCTTTTCTTTTCTGCAACAAATCCAATAAGGGATTAAAAACAATTAATTTAGTAATTAATTTTGAGTATCAAATCGAATTTGTTGCAAAACATGAGAAAATGCCAATTTGAATAGTGAACCAATTTCCATATTCACAACAAATCTCCCACTTTGAGACTACTACACTTATGACATCATCCACTAGCTGCGTCGTCTTTTTCTTCAAACATGATATTCTCCACCTCTACAAATTAAAACTCTTTGTCTTCATGCTAGACGATCAGCTAAAGTCGAGCACAACTTTAATTTCTCAAAAGTAACACTTTTAGTTGACATATCAGCGTTAACATAACCTTGTACCTCCAAGCACTTTTCTAGGTTACTTTTGTATCTGCTTACAACTCCCACTGCATGGGCAATATCTTGCCTCTGCTGAAAGCCCTTTTCAACAAGTATAGCCTTGTACTTCTTACTATCATCAAGTGTAGTCTTCACCCGGTACACTCAATTGTTGTGCAATGCCTTCTTCTTTTGTAGAAGTTTTATCAGCTCTTAAGTTTGATTCCTTGACAGGGAATCAATCTTTTCTGGTCGTTTTCCCAGTAACAGAAGATGAAGTTTCTTTCCATAGAAGTAGTTCTCTATCTGCATCATTCAGTAACCAAAATATGTGTCATTAAACTTCTCGATCCCTGATGTCATCACATCATCTTCGACCATCGCTTTCCCTCAGATCTGAACTTCAGCTCTGATACTAGTCATTGTGAAAAACGATGTCAATAAAGCGAAAAATCGGATCGAGAAAAAGTCGCAAACAGAAAAGCACAACGGAAACACACAGATTTACGTAGTTCGGCAAAATGCCTAAGTCCACTGAGCTGTAGAGGATTTTATTACTTTGAGGAATAACACATGTCGATCACCTCGACGATTACAGGAAAGCACTCTTTCTCTCTCCTCTCCTCTTCTTCTATCTCTCTCTACCCGAGAGCTTCAAATCGAAGCATGCCAGAAGAAGAACCTGGAGAGCTACCATTGCCAAAGAGGAAGCCTGAGAAACCAAATCCCGAGAGTGCTAACAAGGGGAGCTAGCATGCTTATTTATTAATTCCATCATGCCATTAGGCCCATTAAGGAATTAATCAAATAATTAATGAAGTATATTAATTATTTCATTTCTCTTATGCAGCAAATCATAAAAGAATAATTATTTCATTTTCTCTTATGCAGCAAATCATAAAAGGGATTAAGAGCAATTAATTTAATAATTAATTTTGAGTATCAAATCCAATTTGCTGCAAAACATGAGAAAATGTCAATTTGAACAGTGAACCGATTTTCATATTCGCAACAAGGACTTCAACTTCACTTTTATTTGGGGGTCATTTTAGTCCCATAGTTTATAGAAGAGTCATAAAGTCCCCAAATTCTTTAAATTAGAGTTGAAATGGTCCCAACAAATGACTATTACAACTCAATTTTGAAATAGCCAGTGATTATTTTGACATTTCTATAAATTTTGACGTCAAAATTGTCTCGTGTAAATAATCGACGACTATTTTTACACGTTACTCTTTTTTATATCTATACCATCAAAATCTTTTATATCACATAAAAAATATCATAATTTGAACTTTAAAAAAAATACAATATTTTTTGCATCGATAAAATGATATTTATGTAAAATTAAAATTTATAAGTGTTAGATATGTGAATACATATAATTGAGTGACATGCATGTAAATCTTCTTGGGCCGACGGAAGCACGACATTTAAAGTCATTGTTTGACCGACTTACGGCGGAAAATCGACCCTCCACCATTGATGTTAACGTCACCCTCTTTTTACGGCAAATCCTACCCTTCCTTTAGTTCCAAGCATGCTCGTGAGCGTGCAAATTGCTAGAGAGAGAAAAAAGAGGCGTGTTCAGAAATTGGCCAACAGCCATAGCCGTATAAATCCAAGTGAAACCCCGGCACTCTCTTTCCTTCTAGTAATTGTAAAGTAAGCAAGTAATTAGTGATTAATTATTTGTAAATTCTAAATTAACTCTATAGAAGACATGTAATTATGTTTGAGCACATATACTTAGACAACTTCTTAAATGCTATATTATGTTATATTTGTGAGTACTAATATTTATTGATGACAATTAATGAGAGCTTCTATCCACTCAAGAGTATCAAATTGTGTTCATAAGTCGGATTTGGGTCTGACGCAAAATTTACCTGACTCAAGATTGTTTGACTCGAACCCGACTCAAATATTAAACTCGTTAGAAATTCCAATTGGAACACGACCAGCCCTCAACCCGAGAACCCAAACACGGGAAATATAACATGTTTATCATAAGGAATAGCAACTATTTGGGTCGAAAGCAGGTTAATTTTGAGTCAATCTAGTGTCAAAACTGGGTTAGAAGGTAGATATCGAGTCAATTTATGATTGGTGGGTTAATTTCAAGTCTTATTCAAGTTAGGCGATCACTTTGAATGGATCCAAAATATTAGACATGTTAAGATTTTTAACATAAACCTGACTCGAAAATCAACCCAAACCCAAAATTTTCAAGTTGTATTAGACGGGTTAAAATTTTTAGCACGAACCACTCAATTTCATGTTCTTACAAATCAAACACCTAAACTTAAATTTTTACGTGCATATCACCTTATTTATGAATGAAAATATGTATTTCACTTGTACAACTTAAAATGGTGGTGCTTTTGTTGTGATATGAAGATTTGGATGGTATAAATGTAAAAATTAAAGCTTGATATGTAAATACATAGGAATTGGTTGGTACGAATGTAAATGCTTTTGATCCTTTTGCTATTTATTTCAAAGGACGGCTAAAGTGGATATGATGGTCATCATAGTTTTGCAGCAGGCTTAAGACGCATGCCACTGAATCTCCCCACTTTAAAGTGCGTGAGGAAAACGATTTCTCTCTAAACTATGAGACATTTACATACGAATCACCCAACTTTTTTATATATTTACATATCATACCTCTAAATTTTGCATTTTGTATTTATTACACCTAAATATTTTCTATCACATAAAAATATCACTATTTTAACTTTAGAAGAATGAAATAAACATTGTTATTAGGGGTCTAAACGAGCCGAACAAGAGATTAGGGGTGTAAACGAGCCGCGAATGAGCGAGCCCAGGCTCAGCTCTTGTTTGGCTCGTTTATATTTCGAGCTCAAAAAACTTGTTCGTGTTCGGCTTGTTTGTTTAGCAAGACGAATATGAGCTGTTCACGAATAAAGAGTCGTTTTGACGACCCTAAGCACGCAGCCACAAGATGTTAATGGTTGGAGCAAGATTTAAAAATTATTGTTTATATTAAAACATTATTAAAATCTAGCGTTAATGGTTGGAGCAAGATTTAAAAATTATTGTTTGTATTAAAATATTATTAGAATCTAATAGAAATATTACTCACCAATGTATATATATATATATATATATATATATATATAATTGATGAATAGTGTTTCGAGCCAATATGAGCTGAACACGAACGAACAAATTTTTGTTCGTGTTCGACTCGTTAACTTAGCAAACAAGCCAAACATGAGCTTCTTAACTAGCCGAACACGAGCTATTTGCAACAACGAGCCATGTTGACAACCCTAATTGTCTTGCATAAATGAAGTTAGCATGTATGTAAGAAAATAAAATTTAGGGGCTAGTTATGTAAATACATAAGAATTGAGTGATATGTACGCAAATATTTCTTAAAATATTTATTTATATTAATACTAACCCATTATCTTTAACATATTCTCCTTATTTCTAGAGAAACACTTTTTCCTAAAAAGGAAAGTGAATTAATGTCTCTAAAGTGAGATCTTAATCAATTAACTAAGAATAAATTAGTACCACCATTATCATAATGATGACTATTGTCTATGAATTAAAATTCAAGTAAAACTAAGGGTCTGTTTGGAGGTAGCTACAGATTTTGAAAGATGATTATAAAATTATGGCGGAAAATATAATTTTTTAGACAATAATTTTCTTACAGTCAGTGTAATTTAATACGTTGGGTTGAAAAAAACAGGTTCCCATCATATAAATTTTTAAGAAGCAACAAGAGAGAAGTTTTTCAAGCAGAACTGTAGTTGATTTGAAATGCAACATACAAACTTTAAGATTGAGATACGCTTAAGCGTTTTCTTTGATTATATATTTATAAGATTTTGGGTGCTAAAAAAAAATTATATATGTCTGTTCATATATACATATGTATATATGTGCCGCGTATTCAGATATGTTGGTTGACATCTACAGTATAAGACCTCTAAGGTCGGGAGTTTGAATCTCTTTTGACATAGTATATATGTCTGTTCATATATACATATGTATATATGTGCCGCGTACTCAGACATGTTGGTTGACATCCACAGTATAAGACTTCTAAGATCGGGAGTTTGAATCTCTTTTGACATAATTGGCTTTAAGAAGATGATACTCGTATTATCAAGCATATCAATAAATTCGCTGATGTCAGTGTGACTAAATGTAGGCGAAATGTGAACGGAATATTTCACTTTCACTTTCCCATTCCCACCCTAAGTTATCTTTTACATAAATAGCCTCATTTCCGCTTAGTTAGCTTATTATTATATATTCTCCCTCTTGTTTACCTCTAATGGCTTTGGACTTACCCCACTAACGCTACAGAAGAGCCCGCTTCAAGATTCGTGCAGAAGCTGATATGCGTGCTGCCCTTCTCGGTGGGGCGGCAAAGCCTACAGTTTATTATTATTATTATATAATATCGTTGAATAGTTATATTGGATGATTATGAATGATATAAATATTTTGCTTAAATTTTAATATTAGATTCTTATTTATATATATGATTTAAAATAATTATATGCGATAATTATATTTAGCTAAAAAGAAATTTTATTTATTTAAACTTGTATTATCTTTTCAGTATTTTAAATATAAATTTTAATATTTTATATAAAATATTCATTAGTAGTACTAAATATATAACAAATTTATGAATATTAAAACATGCATTTTAATTATATTTTAAAATTTTAATAAATTTATTTTAATTTACATATAATACATAAAAAATTGAAGATAATTATTTTAAAATTTAGAATTTAAAAAACATAATATTATGATGTTTATTGTCTACATAAAATTAGCAAAAAAAAATAATAGAATATTTAAAAAACATTATCTCCATATATATAATAAATTTAAAAATGGAAATATAAGCTTATAAATATATTTAATCTAAAATTTATTTTAAAATAATAAAAATAATGAAATAAATTATACTTTGTTATGAAATATTTCATGTCATTTTCTATATGATATATAACAGAAGGATTTGTTAGGATATTTTAATTTAAACACATAATGAAAGAGGCAATATTCTCTTCACTATAAGAATAAAGTCATGCATATCAATGTATAATAATTATAATCTCTATATTTACATGTTGGCTTATATTTGATGCATAACGATATATATATATATATATAATTTTTTTTAAAAGGAAATCGATATTTGGCAGAGGCCCAAATATCGATTTCCCATGCGCAATCCGACCCTATGATGAGAGCCCGCGCCATGTGCCTAAAATTCGACCTCCCACGCACCACGGTAGGGATCGAACCCTTGCCAGAGGGGACTTACAGTGACCCTGCCTACCAACTGGACAAGGAATACGGCACACACACACACACACACACATATATATATATATATATATATATATATATACAC
>NW_018164976.1:536831-542277 GCF_001263595.1 Phalaenopsis equestris | reverse complement strand
ATATATATGTAAATGAGTGAAATGCCTATAATTTTTTTTTCTTAAAAAGATAAATTACTAATTAGCCTCATCTTATTCTTTTTTGAGATAATTACCCACACATCATCCTAACCAAGACATTGATATTTACAAATTAAACACCTAAGTGATCTTTTTGAACTATCGAATCAATGTGTTTATCCGTGTCACGATGAAACTATTGACAATGCGTGATAAAAATGAAAAATATTTGTTCGTGTTTTATCGTGAATTTTGATATTTCAGTGAGAATTTGGAAAATGGATAAGAAAGGATGGTGGATTTGTAAATAGCAAGTTTTGGGTGGTTTGTATGTAATTGCCCTTTCTTAAATGTATTTATGGTGGCTCAGGCCTTTCAGCACTGGAGCCCAAGATTAGACCAAAATCACACCAAAAATTTCAGATTTACAAGCACACATGAAAAATAACATTAATTAAGATATTTTATTATGATTATTATTACTTTTATTAACAATTTATAGTTAATTTGATTATTATTACTTTTATTATTATTGATTTCTTCTTTTTTTTTAGCAATTTATAATATGTATAAGTTCTTCAAATATATTTATATTTAACAGCATTTAACTTTATATTTGTTATCTATTTTATTTATTTGCTCAGAATTATTTATGCATTCAAATTTTCAAATCAAAATCCTTTGTCATGTGTTGCAAGAGTGGGCATATTTATTGGATAAGATTAGAGGGGGTAATTTAAGCCTATTTAAACTTATGCTTTCAACACCATAACTTTCTCATCTTATTCGCTACTTAAAATTCGCGGAGTAGAGTAATGTATTATCATTTTAGTATGATGTGAAGATTCAACACACATTCAGAAGAAAGAAAATAACTAGGAATGACACTAGAAGTTTTTATATGAAAAACTAGTGAAAGAAAAAATCATGGGTCTGTCCTAGTTGTAAAAATCAACAATAAGAAGATGATTAAACAGAACCTTATCCCATATGCAGAAAAAGGTTACAGAGTCTTCTGAATTATAATGTCTACATGTGGATGAACTTGTTTCAAGAAACAAACGACGACCGGTAGCAATCGACGATAGTCGACAGATGGTGGTCGACGGCGATCGGCCGTCGTCGACAGCGGTTGGAGTGATGCTGGAGTTCAGCTCATTCTCAAAGTTTCAAGTTCTTCCTCAAGTCTCAAACTCTTATCATCGCTCATGAGAGTTTTATTTATAAAATTGTAGGTGCAATTAATGCAGGAATATGATCCACTTTAATTTGATAGCTCAAAGGGCTTCCCTCAATCAGAAAGTGTTTTATTGACATTTTAGTGCCTTAAGGATGTTGTAATTGAGCAACTTAGGCTTGTTGGATTCGTCTTGTCGAGACACTAGATTTGACTATAAACTCGCCGAATCAGACATCTATTTGATCTTCAAAATGTGCTTGAAAAGCTTCCAACAACTGTTTAATGGCTTGATTTAAGCTTGATTTGACTCAGATTAGATTAATTTTAGTATCATTGAGCCAGTCTCATCAAGTCAGTCAGTTTGATTGTATGTTTGAAATCAGAGCTTTGGATGACTCTTAATCAAATTCTGAACATTTTTTGCTCAACAAGTTGCATCGAGATCCGTGTTATGCCTCAAGATATGTGTCAGATGATAAAAATTTGTTGATGGTGTGTATATATATATATATATACATATATATATATTGTTTAAGGAGATGCTATTGTCTCCCTACATGTTTGACTAGAGAGGGGGTTACAAGATATATATCAATCCTTGATCCCTGGTAAGGAGCATCTGGATGTCCCTGGGTTGATTAGAGATACTGGGAAATTGAACCTTCCCTTGGATGAGCTCTATTGAGGGTACTTGGGCTATCACATAAGATTGGATTCCCTGTAGTGGTTTTTTTGGATGCTCCTTTTTCTTTTTTCTGGTCGAATGGTCCATGATTGAATATCATCCAATCATCTCTAATATGACTCGTGGTTTGGCCGATTTTGGCTAAGTCAGCTTGGTATTTTTTTTCTTTTTCTCTTTTTATTTTTGAAGAAGTCGCGGGTTTTTTCTATCATTGTGGAAACGTATCATTTTGATTAATGACATCTTGGGGGTGCCCAAAAATATTCTCGATAAAATGAATCTTGTTTACACTTGTATAACAAATAGTAAAGGGTGTCACAAAGTTCTATTATCTGACTAGAGCGTCCTGATGACTTCAAAGCTCGTGTCATTCCATATAGACAAAGTGCGTGTTGCTCACGATCTCCTACGGATGGCAGTTTTTTTGTTAATTCCTCTTTCCATTTTTAAAGGAGTCATCAGTTTGTCCATCATCATATACTTCTCTTTTCTAAATAAGTCTTTCTTATGAATCATGTGAATGATTATGAGAAGTGAGGAAACAAAAAATACAGACATACGAAAAAGACGATGAATAAGAGAAATAAAACGCAGAGAGCCTATGTGTGTTAAACCTTACAAGGATATGTCAAGTATGTTTGCCCAAATAAGATCGGACAGAAGCACCTTAGATCAATTTCCACGAAAGAATACTTATATAGACTGCCCACAACCAGAGATTATATCACGTGTATTTGTCTATGTGTGTTAAACCTTGCAAGGATATGTCAAGTGTGTTTGTCTATTCTAGGGTTTTGAGTGCTTTCAAGGGAATGTATCACACTTGGTTAATTACAACTTAGGGGCCGCCCAAGAATATACTTGATATAGGGAGTTTTGTTTACATTAGAAGTGACAAGTAGCAGAGGGCTATCAAAGGGTTGTTATTTTGTAAGAGAATGCTCCGATGCTTTAAAAGCTTCTGCTAAGCCACGGGCGGAGGTCCCACATAAGCAACAGACTTATTAGCATAGGGAGCATGCGAAATAACTGAATCATCCCGACAAGGAATCCCAATACGTCAAAGCACATTGAGGCCAAACTCAAGCACATGCACAACATGCACCATGCACCATGCAAGTGATCGATCAACCGAACAGGGGTGTCCGGTGGAACCAAAGTGTTCGATCGACTGGGCAGGGTCGGCCGATCGAACCGGAGTGGTATGACGACCGGGCCGGGGTGTTTGGTTTAGGCAAAGCGGTTTAGGCAAATTGGTCGGTTAACCGGGTCAAGGCGGTTGGTCGAACCAAAGCGATCGGTCAACCGGATTGGAGTGGCAAGTCAAACCAAAGTAACATGTCAACCGGGTCATGGCGGTTGGTCAAGCTAAAATGGTCAGTCGACATGGCCAGGGTGGCCGGTCAAACCAAATTGTTCGGTGACTGGGCCGGGGCAGCTGGTCGAACTAAGGTGGTCGGTCGACCGGTCCGGGGCGACCGGTCGAACCCAATTGACATGTCATTGGGCTAGGGTAGCCGATCGAGGCAAAGTGACATGTCGACCGATCTTGGGCGGCCGATCGAGGCAATGTGAAATGTCGACCGGGCTGGGGGGGAAATCGAGGCTACGTGACATGTCGACCGGGCCAGGGCGGTTGGTCGAAGCAATGTGAAATGCTGACCCGGTCGGGGCTGCTGGTGGAAGCAAATTAACATGCAAACATGCTCTAAGCAAAATTCAGGGCAATCCGAGACAAACCAACATGCTTGATAACAAATTGTGCCCGTGCTAACGCCCTCACATAGGATCCTAGGGTTGACACTTGAATGTGCAGCGTATGAGTGAAATAAAGTCCCATAATCTCAGAGATAAGTATTTTTAGTGGGCATTACACCGATGATTTTGGGGACGATGGGCTCTCCAAATCACTATGCGGGTACGGCATTCTAAACCCTAATCTTTCTGGAACACCCGCGGGAAGCTTCGATGGATTCCTTTGTCCACGAGAGACTCCATATGACTATATTATTGACTCTAAACACGAGAATATACATCAAGCATGTCTTATGTTTTTAATAAGCCCGTCCAATGGTGGATTTTCCTGTGTAAAGTTGAATCATCGGGAACCCTGGCTTCGTACCTCGAGTATGTGCCAGTAAGTCTCAAACGTGTGACCTGAATTACAGGCGCTACAAATGAACAATGAATCATCTCGAGTCAATCAAGTGTAAACCCTACACACGTGACATCAAAAACTGATGCCAACACTTCGTTCATACAATTTTACTCGGTTGTTCAAACAGTTCTCATGATTTCTTGACAGCATGTCAGATTTCATTGTACGCTTCTCCACTATATCATCGAATCTCTTTAAGATCAACGTTGACATATTTTTTATGTGTGCGTGTATTCTCTTTTTTGTAAGAAGAAACTCTAACAAAAATAACATTTAAACATTGAAAGATTTACATATATATACACCACTTAATCCTATGTATTAACACATATAACATGTAAACTTCAACTTTTACATACATACCTTCCATATATATGAAAATATGTATTTTGATTTTCTAAAATTAAAATGATGATATTTTTGATGTTATATGAAAGACAGACAAACAAACAAAACCAAATTAATCCCTTGCCACTAAGTATGGTTATTTTCACTCAAACACACCACAAATCCATAACAAGCTAAAACACTCACAAATAAGGAGAAACAATTTAACATTTCCTCCCTAGCAAAACCACAATATTAAAAAAAAATCAAGAAAAATTACATAAATACCACATAATTTTTTATATATTTACCTCTCTAATACCTAAAATTTGATAATCACATTTATAAGACTTCAGTACCACAAAAATTAATGATAGCAATATTTCTTTGTCCGGCATGCACGTAAAAGATAAGAGTTTTTAGTTAAATACGTAAATATATAAAAAATGTGAGGTATTTAAGTGAATACCTCTAACATTAATATATAGTTTAGTTAAAGGGGTTGAGAGATAGAACTATAAATAGCATAAAATTTCCTCTAATTTCCTTAAATTACATATTTCTCCACCATAAGAGGAGGGCAGAGAAACAAGCACCATTGGCCTCCACTGACTTATGTCTATTTATAACTTAGGTTTCAAATGCAGAGATCTTCTTCTTTCCCTTGGCTTTTTTAAAAGGGGGAGTTGATTTTGTGAAGGAAGAAACACATTCTATCACCCAACAATGGCTCCCAATGTTGTCTTCTTAGCTTTGGGATTAGCTTCCCTTCTTGTCTCTGGGGCTCATAGTGGTTAGTTTACATATAGATAGCTCGAAACTTTCTATTTACAAATCAACCAGACTCTTCCATCCATTTTTCAAATTCTCAATCAACTACCAAAACTCATGCTAAAACCTCTACCCACATTTTTCTTGTTTTTTCAAATTATCATTTGTTTGATCGTGAAACGCGTAAATACATTGGTTCTGTAGTTCAAAAAAATCATCTGGGTAGTTACTTTATAAATATCAATGTTTTCGGTTGTCTGTATGAAATCATCCTTTTCTATTTTTTTCTTAAATGTTGTTTAGTTAACATCTATTTTTGATATCC
>NW_018164976.1:530743-536731 GCF_001263595.1 Phalaenopsis equestris | reverse complement strand
TTCGTATTACGCCAGTGAGAAGAACAAGGTTGAGACGCAATTGAGATATATTGAGCAGGATAGTTTTTTTGTTTAGACTTTACTTCATAGTCGTCCCTTGTCAATTTTTGTTGAAAGGGATAGAGTTTTTTGTGAGCCTGCTACTTAGCAGCCGTTTTGCATAGATTTGGGGCTTGTATCTTAGCCCGTTTTTTATAATGCCTAATTTCTTTTTTTCATTAATGCAAAAAAAATCACAGCTTCAAGGAGGGATGCAGAGCAAGGTTCGGTACAATTATGATGGGCGTCAACAGAGTTTGGAGAAAGTGGAGGAAGGGTATTGGGCGGGCTGAAATGGGTGGCAGCCAGATTGGAAGGAGAGTTGGCAGTTGTGTAGCTGGAAACTACAGGAAAAGCAGTTGTCCTGGTTGGCTGCAGCATGGAAGGCAAAGTCGACAGCTAAGGGAAAGATGCGAAGTATGAGTAAATAAGGATAATCACCTCCTTAGGAGAGAGATACAGTCAGAACACCACTCGATCCTTACAAGTCTAGAAGGGAAAACCTGAGACGTCAACAACTGTCCCAGAAAAAAAAAATCCAATCAAAACTGAAATCCTAAACATCACAAAGCAAATAAATAACCCTAGGATAACTAAGAGTGGGCCCCTCTCTTGAAAAGAGGTATCAATCCTTAAAAGAGCCGACCGTCCCCTTTCAAAAAGCCTGGATAGATTTGGTCCAGTTCGGGATGTGGCAGTTATCATGTCAATTTAACACAACGCGCAGTTAATAAGGGTTGCGGCCCCAGGCTGAGATTGTGTTTTCGTAAACTTCAAGCCCTCGGGCATTCGCTTGGCTGCAGATTTACTCTCCTTTCTTTCTTCTCTTCCATTGGTGGCATCTGAGCTATTCCCATTTTCTTTTGTTTTCTTCTATTGCTGACAGCGGACTGATAGTTTGCCTCTCTTTTCATCAGTTCAGTTGTTGGATTCCGAGTAGTTCCTTCCTCTTTATGAGTTCATTTTGTTTCACATCTATTGTTGAGGGTTTTGCTATGGTATTTCAAGCATGAATGGTATTATGTGTCTTCTTTCATTTGCTACGTGATTCGATGGAATGAAGGCGCATCAATTGTAGTCATTAGTGATTTGTTATGTCGATTTCGATTGTATTTTTATTGGCGTTCCTCTTTTACATCTGGAAGTTCTGTTGATATGGAAAATGTCATGAATTCTATGCTTGAGGAAGTTTGGCAGATCTATTTTATTTGTTGCTTGTGAAATTTTGTTTTTGGGCCAAAAAAGGGAAAGTTCAATAGGGGATTGCAAGATGTTTCTGGAGTAGTGCATGTTTTAGTTACTGTTGGAGTATTTTTGTGAGTGTTGCACATGTGCACAGGTGAGAAGCATGCATGCCTTCAATTGTTATTTATGTTAGTTTGAATTGATGATGGTGGTCTCGGTTTTGTTATTTATGATTGAAAAATTTCCATGAAATCGTTGTTTAAATTTGGCATGTTTATGCAAGTGCAAATTTCAGTGAAATAGAGGTGTAGCGGTTTGAATGCTTGATAATCAAAGCGAGAGTATTTTATCCATGGTTGTAGTGGTTTGAAAAAAAAAAAGAAAATTGACTTGCATGCCTCACAAGTCATATGTTGTAGCATCTTATATTTTATGTATCCAATGCGTACACAATTAAATTTGCAGTACCACTAAAATTGTTGTTGCGTACACACCGAAAATTGGAGTATTTTGTTCATTAGCTTCTTTGGGTGACTTACGTACACGCTCGCACAATCCTTATATTATTACAAATGTAATATGGAATATGGGATTACCAACTTCTTGGAGTTGCTTTCTATGATATAGTATGGTTGTTTAGTTGTGATTTCTCTTACAAGGGAGCATTACTATATATTAATTTATTTAGTTTATGGGGGGCTTACTTAAACATAAAACCAATTTGGATTTTATCAATATAATCAACTTTATTTTGTGATGAAGGGGCTTATTTTTAGGGCTATAACTTTAACAGAATTGAGGTTAATGTTATAGATTATTTGATATTGTTTATTTATTAGGGCTGCTAGTTAGTTACTTGCACCTTCTCTTGACCAGCTGAGATGACACACTTAAAAATTGAAGTTTATATGATAAATGTGTAATTACATAGGAATTGTGTGTTATGTAGGTAAACGTTCCTTATTTAAATGTGCCCGTGGAATGAAGGGTTTATTTGGATATTTTGAAAGCCGGTGCAAATTTAAGGCTCTCATTATGCGTGATCGTAAGTGCAACGATTGGTTTTTTACTGCTTATTTTTGGCCTGTTATGTTGTTGATCAATTGTTGCTGCCTAAGATATTCTGTCACGCCGATCCAGGGATTTATTATGTTTATATCGTCATTTGGCAATAGATGACAGATTACCTTGCAACCTGCAAAAAGAGATGTTCTTGGTTTTAAGGCTATGATGCAATGAACACACAGTTGAAATAAGGATGCTCTTCTCTTTTGGCTACCTCTTGAGAGCAGGTTTATTAAAATTTGCTTAATATGTGCATCACATGTGTACAACGTTATTTATCACCCGAAAGTCTCTTGCCTAGATCGAAGATGCGTCCCCACTTATTGTGAGGGCACCAATGTAACTTCTAATCTAAGCCCTTGTTTTTCATTCAATTTTAGTTGTCGGTTTTGTTTAATTTATAAATCTTCTAATGCCATGATAGTTTCAGTGCACCTCATTCACAAATAAACTACATAATCCATTTGAACGTTTTTGTGTTGGATATGACTGTATAGTTGTTACACAAATCAATACATTTCAATTCCACTTTCTGAATACATTTCAATCTTTTATTGGTGGTATGCATTCAATTGTAATTGGTAAAGTGTTAGAAATGCAAATCCATATGAATTATGGGATATATTTGTCAATGCTGCTTATTATGTATGTGAGCATCATTCAACTCCTTCTGTGTTGAATTCATATGATATTTCTTTTAAGTCAATTAGTTCGGAGCAAGTGCCACTTGGGAACATGATAAGAAAATATTTTTTTGTGACCCATATTTAAAAGAGGTGGAATTAGGCAATTGTCCAACTACTCTCTTTAATAAGAAGGGTGGTTGGCACGACAGAAGTGGTAGAATAATAGAACTTCATTAAAAAAATAAATCCAATCAGTTAAAAAAAATTAGAAATTATGGAAGAAGTTAAAGCAAGGATCAACTAGTTTGGGTAGAGATTTAACAAAAATGATCATGTTCTACGCTGAAATAAATATTATGGTCATATGTTTTTGTGATTAAACTATGATTTCCAATGTTTATTTTGTGATTCAAGTTCAAATAGATGTATTAAAGTCTGCATTCTCAGAAAATATGTGTTCAAGGACCTCTGAAGTTTCTAGAGTAGTGTACTGTAACTGCAGTTTGCAATGCTTCCTATTAACGTTGAAGCTAGTTGTGCGAGTAATTTTATAAGTGTCCTGGAAGAATATCAAAAAATGATCACAAATTTTTTAGATGGGATAATGATTATGAGGACTGCGCTTCAGAAAGTGATCATGTGTGCAAAATAGCTTTAGAGAGAAAATTTTTCAAGAGACTTGATCGCTTGGACACCGAGAGTAACATAATGATAACATTGGTTGTTGTTATCAATTTTAATTTGTATGTGACTCATTGTTGAGTGATGTGTAACTTCTGAAGTTATTGGACCTCCAACTTTCTATAAATTTTAAGAAGAGTTTTCCTATGTCTGTTTAAAATCGTGATGAAACAACTAACTTACAGCAAACACATGTATGTGGGCAATTTATTCATTTTTTAAGAAACAACTACAGTATAACAGTTTAACAGCTGAACAAATAACTTACAGCTTCTCAGAAACAACTGCAACACAACAACTAAACTAACTTACAGTTGAACAGGTATGGGGGCATGATAGTTTCACAACTATAAATGCACCAAACAGAGTCTAACTCAAACTGAAATTGACTAAAAAATTTTGGATTATGGGTCGACCAAAATAATTGTAGTCAGTGTTTGGGTTAGGAATCCTAACATGTTTAAATTTTCAGGTCAGGTTTAGATTGACCTGCCAACCCAAAATTGACCTGAAAATCAACCCACCAACACTAAATTGATACAAGATTGACACAAAATCAACCCCAATTTGACCTAAATACTCGTTGTCTTATGTTAAACAGGTTATATCGATCAAGTTCGAGTCAGCGGAATGATTTAGGTTTAGAATTTATAATTTGTATATTCGTGTCAGGTTCTGGTCAAGCAATTTTTGGTCTGGTTCTGATCAAGCAATTTTTAATCGAGTTCGGGTCAAGCAATTTCTGGTTGAAACTAACCTAGGTCAATTTCGGGTCGAAATCGACCTGTGAACCCGATTTAACACTCCTTACATAAACCATTACCCTCTAAACGGCTACCAACAACAACACTGCCTCGTCACATTCTCAAATGCCCTTCTCCACATAGTAGCCAACTTCAAGGTAACCAACCTCCACTCCAATATGCTACGATATCATAAATCTCTACCCAATTCTTAAGCATATTCTGCACTTCTTCATGTTTCCCATCTTCCCCTTCTCCGCTAACACATCCTTGGCACTTTCTAGACCTCCTCATGTTCCCTAACATCCCTTTCTCCACTAAAAGCGCCACTCCCATCATTAAACACCAAATGTTTTAATTCTCTGTCAACCTGCAGCTACGCCCCTGCCTTTACCTGTTCCATTCTCCAAGTTCATCTATGTTTCTCTTTTGCTTTCTATTACTTCCTTGCTCACTCCCCCAGCCCTTTCCCTCTGAATTTTTTTTCAACCCTTTCCATTTTTCTACTTCTATTTCAAGAATTCCATTGTTTGATTTTTCTGTTTCTCCTGTCCTGTCTCTCTCTCTACTTTCTCTATCAGCCTCCTCAAAAACAACGAAAACTAACGAGAAGGTCCCAGCCAACCAAATATGAATTCAGCTAGCCATAGTAAAAATTAATGGCTCATGTGTTATAAGATCTATTAGAAAATAGTTGTGAACCTTTAGAAAAAGAATAGACAACATGGGAGGGAATATGCATTTGTTTTCTGTAACGACAGACCTCATTTCGAAAATAAAAATGCTTCAATAAATGTTGTCTTGAAGAAAAAAGAGCTGAAATCATATTTTGTAAGAAATTTTAATGATACTACATCATCCCTAGCCTTAAGTCTTTGCAAAGAATGAGAATTGCTAGTAGATTTCATTCAAACAAAACAATAATCTAGCTTCAAAAATCTCCATCTAAAGAAAAATAAACTTGAAAATCATACTCGTTGGAAATTTGGAATTCGTTGCTTGTAGTCATAAAAATGTGGAGCAGAATATTCCCTTGAATAAGCAGGCAAGAAAGAAACAGATAAAGAAACATTTAATTTTTTTCGTTGAAACACAAAAAAGCAGCAGGTTTGTATTTTCTATCATGTTCTCACTCAAGCTTCTCTACTCTTAGGATTTGCATACAAAGATCATCTCTCTCAGTGATATTTAGATCTAAAAAGTCCAAAAAGTTTTCCCATACAAGAAAAGCAATCTTATGCAAGTTTTTGATAGGGTGAAAATTTTGTAACATGTATAGATCATACCAGCTTCCATCTCTCCTCCTCAAGTCCTTGATTTGGATCTCCATCACCAAAAACAAATGAGAAAACCTACAAGACAGGATAAGATTTTTGTATATAGTTGCGCATCAAAGTAAAAAAAAAAACAATGCTCAAGCATCCAACAAATCAATCAACCATTTATCATTATTACAGATTCAATGAAGTTCATTCCATCATCAGCCTTTGCCCGCCGCCTCTTGTAATAATAAGGATCCCAATACCTGCACATAACATTAATGAGAGGCGTGAGAAAAAAAACAGATAAAAGAGCGTTAATTATTAACCATTTAACCAATAAATAAACAATATATAATAAATAGCATACATACATATATATATATATAT
>NW_018164976.1:518655-521114 GCF_001263595.1 Phalaenopsis equestris | reverse complement strand
GTTCACCCCCCCCCCCCCCCCCTCTCCCCTCAACTGCATCAATAACCCAGAGTTGGAGAAGCTTCGAACTCATTTGTCGAAGCTTTGAGTCCTCAAACTATAGTGTCGAACAACCTCTAACCTAAGCAAACACCGCCTATATATAATAGAGATTAGTAAGTGGAATAGGTAAGGATCAAAATAAGAAAGAAAATAGAAAAGGAAGGCATATCATAGGCAATAAATAGAAAAGGAGAGTGATAGAAAAAAAAAGGGAAATAAGAGGGAAATGGGAAAGGAAAGGGTGAATATGTGCGCAACAGGTCCTACCTCTTCTGAGGGTCGGTCAGTCCAGCAGGTCTGGACCGAGCGGAGGTCGGTTCAGCCGACCCCCCTTCCAGTCCGGCATCAGTCTTCCAGGGTTGAGGAAGCTTTGAACTTATTCGTTGAAGCCTCTGAGTTCTCGAAGTATAGTGTCAGGTCTGCGACACTGAACAGGATGAAACGTTGTAGGCCCCTCACAGATCAAGCTTGTATGTGTTGACATTCAACTTCTGAAGTATTCTAAAAGGGACATCTACTCGAGCTTAAGCTTCCTGAATGCTCCTATTGGGAACCTTTCCTTGTTTAGTCAAATCCACATGAGATTCTTGGAATGTCACCTTCTTCCTGAACTTTATGTTTGTGCAAAATATTTGTGGTCCTGCTCGACGATCTCCTTGCTAACCTCCTCGTAGAGTTTCTAAATCTCGCGCTCCGTAGCATCTGTGTTAACCTCTAATGTCGGCAAGAGTGGTACCAACTCAAGTGGAGTAAGCGGATTTTGTCCGTATACAATCTTGAACGGTGTACGTCCCGTAGTCTGACTCACGGATCAATTGTAGGCAAACTCTGCATGAGCTAGGATGAGATCCCTCTGCTTGATACTCTTCCCCACGAAACATCTCAGAAGGTTTCCTAGGCTCTTGTTCACGACCTCTATCTACTCGTTTTCTTGTGGATGAGTTGTTGAACTAAATTCGAGTTTGGTGCCTAGGTTCCCCCACAAAGCCCTCCAGAATTGGCTAAAAAATTTGACATCTATGTCGGACATAATGGGCTTGGGAATCCCGTGCAACCTCACAATCTCTTGGAAGTATAAATCTGCGATATAAAAGACATTCAGTGTCCTATGACAGTGAACAAAAATGATAATTAAATCCTCTTTTTTATCACTTTAATAATAATAATAATCATCAACCTCTATATTTTAAAAAAAATATAAAATAATCATAATAATTCACCCTTTAGATTTACAAAGATCTCTTGGATGAGGTAACTCATAGTTGCTAACAAGAGTTTTTCGATTTAAAGAAGTTTACAGTTTATTTAGACTAAGTAAATTCAACTAATACTAATAGCGCTCTCTGGATGACAGAACCATGGGATCTTGATCGACGTCGCTTAACAAAAAATAAAATCTCTCCTTTTAATCACTTTAATAATAATAATCATAAATTCAATACACTTCATAGGATCACAACAAACAAACAACAAAAACCTAGGATAGGCCTCTTGAGGCATGGTTTTCTCTTTCCTTTTCTTTCATAGTATTAGGCAAGGATGCAATCGAGCAGCTGTCAAACTTCAAGGCGGTCGAGGCATAACATGAAGCGAAAGATGAACTACAATTAAACTTGTCATAGTATTAATCTGCATAAATCTTTAGAATTTTGAGGTTATCCGTTTGGCACGACGTAAATCCTTATATTATCTTTTAGGTCTTCGCATGGTTCTATGTCGTATAATATAAATACTAACTCTTTTTAGGAACCCAAGGTCGTTCGTTCGGTACGACGCAAATACTCCTTTCTTAGGCTGTTTGCATGATCGCATGTCGTGTAAATGTAAGTCCTAAATTTTTAAATAAGCTGCAAGAGTAAAACATTAAATAACGTCGCTTCCAAAATGTAAAGCCAAATCATATGATAGTTTCGAAAGTCACAGAAGTCTTCTCAGTATCTACGACATTTACCTTTCGCTCCTTTGAATTCCAAAATGATTGTTCCTCTTCGAGTATTTCCCAGTTGATAAACTTCGAATTCTTGAAAACAAACTCAAATATTAATTGAGAATTTTCTTAAGTGATTTCGGTCACATAAGATTTAATTAACCATAAGGGTTTGCACCTATAGAATAATTAGTAACTAAGATAATCTAAACTTTATCTAATCTTCAGATTAGGTAGGGAAATAATCTGTTCAAAATTTTGCAGATCAAATAAATATCATAAATTTCTTAATTTGAATGATTGAGACTATTATCGAATGATATTCTTATCTTTCGAGATAAAATATTACTTGTAATATCGTGCTCGGTTATTTAAATGATTGAATATATGAGATCTGTTTGGTCTTATTTATTTTTCAAAAATTAAAAAAATCCTCTTTTCAAAATTAAAAAATTATATATATATATATAATAATAAGTACCAAGAAGAG